>NC_041392.1:615038728-615047655 GCF_002162155.2 Triticum dicoccoides
CAGGCTGCGGCCTCCACGGGCGCCCGCGCCGCTCCCGACCCCAGGGTTCCGCCCGTTAACCCGCCCCGCGGGGTTGGCCTAGTGCCACTGACGAACGGGCCCCACGCCCTAAAAACGTTAAAAATAAATAAATAAAATAAAATATATAATTATATAAATAATTAAATTAATTAATTAATTTAATGGTTAATTAACTTAATTAGTGTTGCTTAATTAACCAGTTAACTAACTAATCCAGTTAGTTTAGCTGTTGTAAATGAAAGGGGGGCCCACCCCCTGTTGACCAGTCACGTTGACTGGTCAAATGGGACCCCCTGGCCCACCTGTCAGCCACTAGGTACAATTCTATGTACCCTGTGCTGGGTGCATCTAGCATTTTAGTTTTTATTTCGAATTATTAATAATTCCAGAAATTAATAAAATCTTTAGAAAATCATATCTTTTAATTCGTAACTCGGATTAAAATATTTTCAACATGAAAGTTGCTCAGAACGACGAGACGAACCTGGATACGCAGTCCGTTCCTCCGCCACACACCCCTAACGTATCAAACATGCAACTTTCCCCCTCCGGCTCCTCTACCTGAAAACGCGAAACACCGGGGATACTTTCCCGGATGTTTCCCCCCTTCACCGGTATCACCTCATACCGCGATAGGGCACCCCTAGCACCGATACTTGTCCTGTCATGCATCGCTATGCATCTGTTTGCTTAAATATTTATTGTTTCTCCCCCCTCTTCTCTCGCTAGACACCGAGACCAACGCCGGCAAGGAAGAGAAAATGCATCGAGCCGTTTATCAAGGAAGTGGACGAGCATGGCGGTCCCTATATCTCTGAGGGCTACCCAGTACGACTATGGAGTTGACGACCCCTCTCTCTTGCCAGAGCAATCAGGCAAGCCCCCCCCTTTTGATCACCAGATATCGCCTACTCTTCTCTATACTGCTTGCATTAGAGTAGTGTAGCATGTTACCGCTTTCCGTTATTCCTATCCTGATGCATAGCCTGTCCTTGCTACTACTGTTGTTACCATTACCTGCTATCCTACTGCTTAGTATAGGATGCTAGTGTTCCACCAGTGTCCCTACACTCTTGTTCGTCTGCCATGCTATACTACTGGGCCGTGATCACTTCGGGAGGTGATCACGGGCATATTCTATACACTTTACACAGTTACATTACCTGTGGTACTATTCGGAGTTGGGGGCTGAAGGGGCAGGTGGCTCCATCCCGGTAGAGGTGAGCCTGGGTTCCCGACGGCCCCTGACTATTACTTTAAGGTGGAGCGACAGGGCAGGTTGAGACCACCTAGGAGAGAGGTGGGCCTGGCCCTGGTCGGCGTTCGCAGATACTTAACACGTTTAACGAGATCTTGGTATTTGATCTGAGTCTGGCTACTGGCCTATACGCACTAACCATCTACGCGGGGACAGTTATGGGCACTCGACGTCGTGGTATCAGCCGAAGCCTTCGTGACGTCAGCAATAGAGCGGCGCGCGCTGGATTGGACTGGAACGCCTACTAGGCTAGGTCTGCTTCCGGCCGCCCACGCAACGTGCAGGTGTGCTAAGGGCGACGGGCCCAGACCCCTGGGCGCTTAGGTTTAGACCGGCGTGCTGACCTCTCTGTTGGTCTAGGTGGGGTTGCGACATGTTGATCTTCCGAGGCCGGGCATGACCCAGAAAAGTGTGTCCGGCCAAATGGGATCGAGCGTGTTGGGTTATGTGGTGCACCCCAGCAGGGAAGTTAATCTATTCGAATAGCCATGATCTTCGGTAACAGGATGACTTGGAGTTGTACCTTGACCTTATGACAACTAGAACCGGATACTTAATAAAACACACCCTTCCAAGTGCCAGATACAACCGGTGATCGCTCTCTCACAGGGAGACGAGGGGAGGATCATCGGTTAGGATTATGCTATACGATGCTACTTGGAGGTCTTCAATCTACTCTCTTCTACATGCTGCAAGACGAGGCTGCCAGAAGCGTAGTCTTCGAAAGGACTAGCTATCCCCCCATATCCCGGCTTTCTGCAGTTCAGTCCACATATAATAGCCTTATTCCAGTTGATACCAATGCATACATATGTAGTGTAGCTCCTTGCTTACGAGTACTTTGGATGAGTACTCACGGTTGCTTTCTCCCTCTTTTCCCCCTATCCCTTCTACCTGGTTGTCGCAACCAGATGTTGGAACCCAGGAGCCAGACGCCACCTTCGACGATGACTCCTACTACACCGGAGGTGCCTACTACTACGTGCTGCCCGCTGATGACGACCAGGAATAGTTTAGGAGGATCCCAGGCAGGAGGCCTGCGCCTCTTTCGATCTGTATCCCAGTTTGTGCTAGCCTTCTTAAGGCAAACTTGTTTAACTTATGTCTGTACTCAGATATGGTTGCTTCCGCTGACTCGTCTATGATCGAGCTCTTGTATTCAAGCCTTCGAGGCCCCTGGCTTGTAATATGATGCTTGTATGACTTATTTTTTTTGTAGAGTTGTGTTGTGATATCTTCCCGTGAGTCCCTGATCTTGATCGTACACGTTTGCGTGTATGATTAGTGTACGGTCAAATCGGGGGCATCACAAGTTGGTATCAGAGCCGACTGCCTGTAGGAATCCCCCTTCCACACTCCTTGGCCGAAGTCGAGTCTAGTGATTGCAAAACTTTTACTAACATGACTATGTGGCTTACGAGCCCACGTCGCCATTGGGTGGTATTAGGATCTTTTACTCCTCGATCCTTACTCTGGGACTCTGAACTCTCTCCTACTCGGGTTAAACGATTTTACTAACTCTAACGCCAGGATCCCGTGACCACGTTAACCCCAAAGTTGGATAAGCCCTAGTTATTCTTTAGAATAAGTATTTGAACCTTATCCACATTGTCATTTGACTCCTGTGAGAACATCTTTGTTTTCAGATGGAACCCACGAGGCAGGTCATGCGCCACACGACGGCCATTGGTGCCTCAGGATCACCTGCTGTGTTGGTTGAGATGATGACCTATCTGGGTTATCGCTGGCACCCTGAATACACCGTCTATGAGGAGTACCAGGACTTCAACCAAGAGCAGTACCGTGCCATCGTCCACCTCTACTCTAGAGAGTATGACTCCACTACCGTGTTGCACACTGCCCATGGTGTTGGAGTGACCATCGACATGGCGGTCCACGATGCTACTTATGCTGCTCTGACACGTCTTCACGGAGAGTATCAGGAGTTGGACACCTCCCCCTTCAGGCACATTGCTATCGCATCTGATGTTGGTGCAGAGGGATACTACACTGCTGCCTACTCCACCGTCACCCGAGAGCCCTTCTACCATCAGAACCTGGTTCTGCATGCTGATGGTCTGGATAGAGCTAACCGAGCTCTTCGCCACGAGTTGTACACCGCCCGTCAGCACCTGTACCGTGCTCTGACGCTGTTGCACCCCTCTGTCCAATCTGGTGATCTGTCGCGTTCTGCGGTCTACCCTGCCAGGACCGCGATGCCCCAGGGCGTCGGCTGGCCAGATGTGGGAGGCTACTCTCCTGCACTTGGTCCTCTCCTGCCACCTGCGCATCGGGTTCCGCACCAGAGTATCCACGGACCCCAGGCTACTCGCGTGGAGGTCTTCCCTTCGTGTCACTACCAGCTGACAGGCTACACCTACCTCCACAGTTCCTCCTGGGACTGATGAAGGCTTGCTTATTAGTGTTAGATGCATTCGTCGCGAGCCTGCGTGCCGCCTATGATGTATTAGTCTATGTACTGAACTCTGTGTACCGAACTCTATGCATGATCTCTTTTGTAAGATATGTCGACTACTATGTAGTATCTATCATGCTGCTTTCATTGTGCATGTTTCATCATGAATGATTCTTGTCCTTGCAAAATTTCTCGATGTTGAACTACCCCTATTATATATTAGCAGGATAGTTAGACCAGGTGGTCGTGGACGTGGTGGCAACCTCCCACCACCGCCTGAGTACATGGCTGGTATGATCCAACAGCTTGAGATGAATCGCCAGTTCATGGAGAATATGATGGCTCAGTTTCCTCGCCCCAATATGAACCAGCAGCCAACCCCAGTAACTCTGCAGGATTTCATGTGCCTGAACCCAACTGTGTATCGCAGCTCAACTCAGCCTCTAGATGCTGACGACTGGCTCTGTGACATCACCTATGAGATGGAGTCTGCTGATGTAGCCCCTGCCAGCTATGTCACCTTTGCTTCCTTCTTCCTAAAGGGACCCACAGCTCAATGGTGGGACAGCCACAGGCGTACTCTGCCAGTTGGAACAATCATCACCTGGCCAAACTTCCGAGCTACCTTCCGTGCTCGCTTCATTCCTCGGGGAGTCATGGACCGTAAGAAGCGTGAGTTTCGCAACCTCACCCAGGGCAACAAGACTATTGAAGCTTATCAGCGGGAGTTTCTTGACTTGTCCCGCTATGCTGAAGAGGACATTGCAACTAATGCACGCAGACAGGAGAAGTTCCGTGATGGCCTTCAAGCTGACATCAAGCTCGCACTTCTAGTACATGACTTTGCTGATTTCGCCACTCTGGTGAACAAGGCCATCAATGTCAAAACTGGTCTGCAGGAATACCAGAGCTCTCACGAGCGCAACCGTGACACGGGCTCATCTTCGGGCCCGTCCTCGCAGAAGCGCAAGATATGGATTCCCAATAGCTTGTACCAGCCGGATGCACCTACCCCAAGGCAGACCTATGCTGCACCTCGTCTACCTGCTCCTCCAACTAGGCAGCCAAGACTCCCAGCTCCACCACCACAAGATCATGTTCCCACTCCCAATAATGGGTTGTGCTTCAGGTGTGGACAACCAGGGCATCGTGCTAGGGAATGCAACCAGAACCAGAATCAACTGGCCCTTCCAGCAACTGGCCGTGGAAGCAACCAGCCCCGCAGCAACAATGCCAAGTCTTATGGTCATGTTCATGCCAACCACGTTGATCTGAGCGAAACTCAAGACCAGCCTGCTACTGTGATGGGTACCCTCCTCGTAAATTCAGTACCAGCATCCGTTTTATTTGATACAGGTGCATCGCATTCATTCATATCAGAAGGTTTTGCATGCTTGCACGACATTAAATGTGAGGACATGAATGCTTCACTATTAGTACACACCCCTGCGGGCCAATGTCGAACCTCCATGATTTGCAACGACATCCCTGTAGAAATCGAAGGACTGGAATTCCTTGTCTCTCCCATCGTACTGAAGTCCTGTAGCATTGATCTCATTCTAGGAATGAATTGGTTAAAAGCGCATACTGCTTCTATAGTTTGCGCCACTAAGACCGTCCATCTGCTACACCCTTCAGACGAAATAGTTACTTACCAAGCTCATCTGGTGCAAAACGCCGAGGCACGGCTTTATGCCTTGAATGCGTTGAACGCTGCACCACTCGAGGGCATTGAAAACATTCCCGCCGTTCGTGAATTCCAAGATGTCTTCCCAGAAGAACTTCCAGGGATTCCCCTGCTAGAGCTGTCGAATTCATCATCGACTTGAAACCCGGCACCACCCCTATAGCTAAACGACCCTACAAGATGTCGCCGCATGAGCTCATTGAGCTTAAGGAGGAAATCGACAAATCTCTTGTCAAAGGTTTCATTCGCCCAAGTTGCTCTCCTTGGGGAGCACCTTCTCTCTTTGTTAAGAAGAAGGATGGGGCAAACCGATTAGTCCAAGACTACCGTCCTATAAACCAAGCTACCATTCAGAATAAATACCCTCTTCCTCGGATCAATGATCTTTATGATCAACTGGCTGGCTCATCAGTGTTCTCCAAACTCGACTTGAGGTTGGGTTACCACCAGATCCGTGTTCGTGAAGAGGACATCCCAAAAACCGCCTTCGTGACTCGGTATGGATCATACGAGTACACCGTCATGTCATTCGGCTTAACGAATGCTCCAGCCACCTTCTCTCGTCTAATGAACTATATATTCAAGGATTACCTCGACAAGTTCGTCGTGGTTTATTTGGATGATATCCTTGTATTTTCCAAGAACAAGGAAGAACATGCTGAACATCTTCTTCTTGTGCTGGAAAAGCTTCGGGAGCATCAGCTGTATGCTAAGTATTCCAAGTGTGAATTCTGGCTCCCCGAAGTAACCTATCTTGGGCATGTCATCTCCAAGGATGGTATTGCCGTCAACCCTGAACGAGTTCAGGCTATTCTCGATTGGACTCCTCCGAAGAATGTGAAGCAAGTCCGAAGTTTCCTCGGTCTCGCCAGCTATTGCCGTCGATTCGTCGAGAACTTCTCCAAGATTGCCAGGCCCCTGCCTAATCTGTTGCATAAGGGTGTCAAGTTTGACTGGACAGACAAGTGTCAGGAAAGTTTCCAGACGCTCAAAGACAAGTTGACTTCTGCCCCCGTGCTTGCACCACCTGATACTAAGAAGGACTTCGTCATTTACTGCGACGCTTCCCGTCAAGGATTAGGCTATGTCCTAATGCAGGAGCGCAGAGTGATTGCTTATGCCTCTCGTCAACTGCGCCCTCACGAAGAAAACTACCCAGTTCACGACCTTGAGCTGGCTGCTGTCATTCATGCACTAAAGCAGTGGCGACATTACCTTCTCGGTAATCGTTGTGAGATCTTCACTGACCATCAAAGTCTGAAGTATCTGTTTACTCAACCAGATCTGAACCTCCGTTAGCAGAGATGGATGGAGACTGTTGCAGACTTTGACGTGGGTATATCCTATACCCCCGGCAAGGCTAATGTAATGGCTGATGCCTTGAGCCGCAAGTCTTACTGCAACCACCTCCAGGTTCATAAAGTTCAGCCCTCGCTTGTCGAAGAATTTAGAAAGCTGAACCTCCATATTGTTCCTCCTGGAGCACTCGCTCCCCCTCCCCAGAATTCCGCAAGATGAATCTTCTTGTTATTACTAAGGGTTCTCTAAATACCCTGACTGTCGTACCAGATCTCGTAGCTGGTATAAAGACTATACAAGGTTATGACTCTGAAGTCCATAAGATTAAACGCCATCTAGCAGAAGGAAAGCCCTCATTCTTCACTATCGTCGACGATGGCGCCTTGTACTTCTAAGGCCGCCTAGTGGTACCATGTTCGAAGAAAAACCTGGATAAGACTAAAAGGGTTATGCAAGAAGCTCATGATACGCCTCTGTCCATCCATCCTGGTAGTACAAAGATGTGCCAGGATATTCGTCAAAGATTCTGGTGGTCTAATATGAAGCAGGACATTGCTCGTTATGTTGCTGAGTGTGACGTATGTTGTTGTATCAAAGCAGAGCATCAGAGGCCTGCTGGAACTCTGCAACCTATCTCTATTCCTGAATGGAAATGGGACCATGTTGAGATGGACTTCGTCACTGGATTTCCCAAGTCGCAGAAAGGTAATGATGCTATTCTTGTCGTCATTGACCGGCTTTCTAAAGTTGCACATTTTCTGGCGGTCAAAGAGACAATCACTGCTAGTCAGCTTGCTACTCTCTACATGGCCAGAATTGTTTCACTTCACGGTATTCCACTGGTTATCAGTTCAGACCGTGGCAGCTTATTCACTTCAAGATTCTGGGCAAGTTTCCAAGAAGCTATGAGGACTCATCTGTCGTTCAGTACTGCGTTTCATCCTCAGTCGCAAGGACAGGTTGAGTGTGTCAACCAAGTTCTCGAAGACATGCTTCGAGCTTGTGTAATATCATTCGGCAAGAAATGGGAGGAATCTCTTCCATATGCCGAGTTCTCTTATAATAATAGCTATCAAGCTAGTCTAAAGATGTCCCCCTTTGAAGTGCTATATGGACGAAAGTGTCGGACCCCTTTGAATTGGTCAGAAACGGGGGAACGTCCACTCTTTGGTCCGGATATTATCCAACAGGCCAAAGGACAAGTTCGCATTATTCGCGAGAATCTCAAGACTGCTCAGTCACGTTAGAAAAGTCAGTATGACCGTCATCACCAAGACATGGTCTATCAACCTGGCGAAAAGGCTTATCTTCAAGTTACACCAACGAAGGGTGCACACCGCTTCGGGATCAAAGGAAAGCTAGCTCCCTGCTATATTGGTCCTTTCACTATTCTTGAAAGGCGTGGAAAAGTGGCATATCAACTGGAGCTTCCGTCAAACCTTTCTCAGGTTCACGATGTGTTCCACGTGTCGCAACTTCGACGCTGCTTCAAGGACCCAATCCAAGCAGTGGACCATGAAGTGCTCGAATTGCAACAGGACCTCTCCTATAAAGAGCATCCGGTCCGCATTCTCGACCAAGCTGAACGCCGCACCCGTCAGAAGGCGATCAAGTTCCTCAAGGTCCAGTGGTCGAATCACTCTGAAGACGAAGCCACCTGGGAACGCGAGGATCGTCTTCGCGATGAATACCCTGCATTGTTTCCTTCTACCTCCTAAATCTCGGGACGAGATTTCTTGTAGTGGAGGAGATTTGTAACGCCCGGATAATCATGCTACAGTGATCTCACGTTAATGGTGACACGTCACCTCTGTCACTGTAATTAATCTCGGGTTAATTCAAAACCGTTTCAAATTTAAATCCTAAATAAGTCAAACGACAAAAGTTTTCAAATATTAAAATAAAATGTTCGGGCTATGTCTATTATTGCATCGGTAATTATGGTGAAGTAAACACATTTTTATAGAATGCCTAAATACTTTTAAATGAATTAAAATAGAAAAGAAATAATAAAAGATAATACAAAAGGGACAAACCAACAGAAAACAAAAATCAGAGAAACCACCCCCCTGGGCCGTGGCCCAACTGGGCCAACCCATCGGCCCAACCGGCCACCCAATGCCCCCTTATCCACTCACCACCTCACCCCCACTCCCCCGACACCCCCACTCCTCTCCCACAAAATATCCCCTCCCCTCCTCTCTCCCGATCTGGATCAGAATCGAGAGGAGGCCACCGACGCGCCT
>NC_041392.1:615048372-615061766 GCF_002162155.2 Triticum dicoccoides
GCCCATCGTCCCCGTCCCCTGCTACTGCTCGGGACCACGCCATTGCCCCGCCTGTCGCTCGCGCCTTTGCTCGTCGCCGTCCTGCACTACCGTCCCTCGCCGCTGCTGGCAGCTACCGGCGCCCCGCCGGCCTCGCCCCGCCCCAGGCAGGCTGCGGCCTCCACGGGCGCCCGCCCCGCTCCCGACCCCGGGGTTCCGCCCGTTAACCCGCCCCGCGGGGTTGGCCTAGTGCCACTGACGAACGGGCCCCACGCCCTAAAAACGTTAAAAATAAATAAATAAAATAAAATATATAATTATATAAATAATTAAATTAATTAATTAATTTAATGGTTAATTAACTTAATTAGTGTTGCTTAATTAACCAATTAACTAACTAATTAGACTAACTAATCATGTTAGTTTAGCTGTTGTAAATGACAGGGGGGCCCACCCCCTGTTGACCAGTCATGTTGACTGGTCAAATGGGACCCCCTGGCCCACCTGTCAGCCACTAGGTACAGTTCTGTGTACCCTGTGCTGGGTGCATCTAGCATTTTAGTTTTTATTTCGAATTATTAATAATTCCAGAAATTAATAAAATCTTTAGAAAATCATATCTTGTAATCCGTAACTCGGATTAAAATATTTTCAACATGAAAGTTGCTCAGAACGACGAGACGAACCCGGATACGCAGCCCGTTCCTCCGCCACATACCCCTAACGTATCAAACACGCAACTTTCCCCCTCCGACTCCTCTACCTGAAAACGCGAAACACCGGGGATACTTTCCCGGATGTTTCCCCCCTTCACCGGTATCACCTCATACCGCGATAGGGCACCCCTAGCACCGATACTTGTCATGTCATGCATCGCTATGCATCTGTTTGCTTAAATATTTATTGTTTCTCCTCCCTCTTCTCTCGCTAGACACCGAGACCGACGCCGCTGCTACCCAGTACGACTACGGAGTTGACGACCCCTCTCTCTTGCCAGAGCAACCGGGCAAGCCCCCCCTTTTGATCACCAGATATCGCCTACTCTTCTCTATACTGCTTGCATTAGAGTAGTGTAGCATGTTACCGCTTTCCGTTATTCCTATCCTGATGCATAGCCTGTCCTTGCTACTACTGTTGTTACCATTACCTGCTATCCTACTGCTTAGTATAGGATGCTAGTGTTCCACCAGTGGCCCTACACTCTTGTCTGTCTGCCATGCTATACTACTAGGCCGTGATCACTTCGGGAGGTGATCACGGGCATATACTATACACTTTACACAGTTACATTACCTGTGGTACTGTTCGGAGTTGGGGGCTGAAGGGGCAGGTGGCTCCATCCCGGTAGAGGTGGGCCTGGGTTCCCGATGGCCCCTGACTATTACTTTGAGGCGGAGCGACAGGGCAGGTTGAGACCACCTAGGAGAGAGGTGGGCCTGGCCCTGGTTGGCGTTCGCAGATACTTAACACGTTTAACGAGATCTTGGTATTTGATCTGAGTCTAGCTACTGGCCTATACGCACTAACCATCTACGCAGGGACAGTTATGGGCACTCGACGTCATGGTATCAGCCGAAGCCTTCGTGACATCAGTAACGGAGCGGCGCGTGCTGGATTGGACTGGAACGCCTACTAGGCTAGGTCTGCTTCCGGCCGCCCACTCAACGTGCAGGTGTGCTAAGGGCGATGGGCCTAGACCCCTGGGCGCTTAGGTTTAGACCGGCGTGCTGACCTCTCTGTTGGTCTAGGTGGGGCTGCGACGTGTTGATCTTCCGAGGCCGGGCATGACCCAGAAAAGTGTGTCCGGCCAAATGGGATCGAGCATGTTGGGTTATGTGGTGCACCCCTGCAGGGAAGTTAATCTATTCGAATAGCCGTGATCTTCAGTAACAGGACGACTTGGAGTTGTACCTTGACCTTATGACAACTAGAACCGGATACTTAATAAAACACACCCTTCCAAGTGCCAGATACAACCGGTGATCGCTCTCTCACAGGGCGACGAGGGGAGGATCATCGGTTAGGATTATGTTATACGATGCTACTTGGAGGTCTTCAATCTACTCTCTTCTACATGCTGCAAGACGAGGCTGCCAGAAGCATAGTCTTCGAAAGGACTAGCTATCCCCCCTTATCCCGGCTTTCTGCAGTTCAGTCCACATATAATAGCCTTATTCCAGTTGATACCAATGCATACATATGTAGTGTAGCTCCTTGCTTGCGAGTACTTTGGATGAGTACTCACGGTTGCTTTCTCCCTCTTTTCCCCCTATCCCTTCTAACTGGTTGTCGCAACCAGATGTTGGAGCCCAGGAGCCAGACGCCACCTTCGACGACGACTCCTACTACACCGGAGGTGCCTACTACTACGTGCTGCCCGCTGACGACAACCAGGAATAGTTTAGGAGGATCCCAGGCAGGAGGCCTGCGCCTCTTTCGATCTGTATCCCAGTTTGTGCTAGCCTTCTTAAGGCAAACTTGTTTAACTTATGTCAGTACTCAGATATTGTTGCTTCCGCTGAATCGTCTATGATCGAGCTCTTGTATTCGAGCCTTCGAGGCCCCTGGCTTGTAATATGATGCTTGTATGACTTATTTTATTTGTAGAGTTGTGTTGTGATATCTTCCCGTGGGTCCTTGATCTTGATCGTACATGTTTGCGTGTATGATTAGTGTACGGTCAAATCGGGGGCGTCACAGCTGGTATGTGTCTCGTAAGTCAAGCGGCGTGCTGTAGTCATCATCACCTGTCCACTTCCCGCAGCACATATTCGCTTCTCCATCTTTGTCCGCACATAATCTCGTCCAATCTTCCATCCCCGCTAAGGCGCCTCCCCCCTCGTCTGAAACCCAAGCACTAACAATGGCAGAACCGAGCAGCGTCCGCCGAAAGAGTGGCTGGAATTCGCTCCCCATAGAGGTAATCAAGCTCATTGTTTCGTGTGTGGACAATCTCAGTACCATGCTGCTCGTCGCGTGCTCATCGAGGCTGTACCGTTTACTCAAAGCCCTCAGGCCGGAGCTTTTTAAGCCAGCTCCTTGCTTGCTGATGCTGCCTGATCTTTAGAAACAGCATGTCACGCAGCATAACGATCGTAGGGTGGCGAGTATCAACCCCCTTGACTGTGATCCGATCCCCGTCAGCCTCAACTACATTAACAGTATGTACTGGGTCGGCATGAACACGTCTTGGATGGTGCTCGTCCACGGTCGCGGCAGCTGGATGCTCGTGGATGCTCATGGAGGTCTTCACTCTTCTGGCCTGCTTACTGCTTCTGTTGCACCCCCAGCCCTGGTTGTTGCTGCTACTGTTTTCAATGTACAATCAGTAGTATATTTCATCTGTTGGTTTAATAAATGTGTTGTTAGAACGACAAACACAATGTTTTGGAAGTCATTGCATGGTTCGATCCTTTAGTGCCCCGTACCGTACGTAGCGCGTACTATTTTCGTACGGAACACATTTTCCACTTGTTGATAACATGCAGCCCACTGATGAAGGCCCAATAGAGAAGCCCATAATTAACTTGAAGGGAGGCTCTCACATGAATCCGGCCCAGGTACATGCTCATGGTCCCCTAAACATAAATAAGTAAATAAATAAATAAATAAATAAAGCTAAATGCTCATGCACTAGTCCTTTGGGAAAATAGGTAGGCCCGGTATTTCTTTTTGAAGAATACCCAAGCTAGGCCTATTTGTTTTCTCTGAATTACTGAGCTGCAAATATTTTAAGATGAGGAGGGATGCATTCCGGCCTAGCTTAATAGTATGGTCAATGTATGTTAAAAGTAATATCAAAAGGGGTTGAAAATTCCAAAAAAATTATAGCAAATGGGATATAAGTTTCTTTTTTTGTTTTTGTTCTTCACTGATATCTTATACGTATTTCATTGGATTTAACATGACATAGTACTAATTTATTTTAAATTTGTTTTAGTATGGCTATTAATTTTTGGATTAAGAATATTTCGTTCCCCAGCAAAAATTTGCGATTTTTTTCAAAATTCCCCACATATTTAGTTAATTTTTTGACCCTGGTACTGACCAGAAAATGGCCAGCAATTCTAAAAATGGAAAACGGGCTGCAATAAATTCCATATGAATTAGAAAATGAGTAAAAGTTATAAAAATAATAGCAAATGGGCTGTACACGCCACAGATTTCGAGGCTGACTTGTTTACGCAAGGCTTTGTTAGTGAACACACGATTCTAGCAGCAGTGACTGTTGGATGTCCATCCAACAGCCGACGTGCTTCTTCAATCTCTGATCTTCCTGCTCCAGCTGCCTAAACTAGCGCCGGCGAGACTGCCTGCTCCCTCCTCTTGTGGCCCGCTGTGATGTCGCGCAGGCTTCCCCGGCCCACCCTACTCCCTCCGCTGGCCTGGCCGCACGCAATCAACTGCCTCCTTATTACGCGAAAAAAATGATTCCTCCCACTGACAACTGGGGCGCACCGGTTGGGAGGCTGACCTGTGGGCCTACTAAGTTGACGCGTACGCAGGGCTTGTCAACTTAGTCAACAAACGATTCTAGCAGCAGTAACCGTTGGATTTGAATCGAACGGTCCTGCTGCTTCTTCAATCATTGCTCTTCTTGCACCAGCTGCCCAAACCAGCGCCGGGGAGACCGCCTGCTCCTGCCTCCAGTGGCCAGCTATGCTGCCGTTGAGGCCTCATCGCCCCCTACTACTCCCACCGCTAGCCAGGCCCTGCGGCGACGACAACCTCACACCGCAGCCAAACCAGTGAACCCTCGTACTCCTCTCCGCGTGGGCATCCACTGCCGCGTCTTCCCCGGCTCCGCGTCGTCCCCTTCCTAGGCCTCGCCGTCATCCACCGCCTTAGTGCTCTCGGCGCGGCGTGGTCAACGTGGTCAACGACATTCCATCGGAAGAGTACTGTACGTGGAGAGGCTGACAGCTGGGTCCACGGCCACAGCCCAGTTTTTTGTGATTTGCCAAGTAAGTCGCTTTGTCAGGCCTGTTGGGCTGCAAATCTTTCAAGACGAGGAGAGCTTTCATTCGGCTGGCCGAGAAATGGCCCATCAGTAATGAGAAATGGACTGTACATTTTTAAAACACATCAAACCGGCAATTAGTTTCAAATATCTTTTTTTTATTTTGAGATTTTAAATTGAATTAATTTTTATGCGTGGAGAATTTGTTGGATTTTATATTGATATACATTTATTTTTAAAATCAGTTTGAATGTGAGTCAAAATTTCGGGATTAAAAACAGTTCGGACCGCACCGAAATATGCAAAATTTCGTATGTTTTTTTAACCGTGGCCACAATATGGGTTGTAATGCTAACAAAAAGAATATGGGCTCCAAAAAAACCTTAATAATTAGCAAATGGGCTGTAAATTATTAGAAATAATGATAGATGGGATGTATGCTGTTTTCCACAGATTTGAGGCTTTCCTAAAAAAAGGTTGACGCACAAGCAGTGACTGTTGGATGGCCATCCAACGGCCGTCTTGCTTCTTCAATCTCTGCTCTTCCTGCTCCAGCCGCTCAAACAAGCACCGACGGGACTGCCTGCTCCCTCCTCCCCGCGGCCGGCTCTGTGATACGTCTCCAACGTATCTATAATTTTTGATTGCTCCATGCTATATTATCTACTGTTTTAGGCAATATTGGGCTTTATTTTCCACTTTTATATTATTTTGGGACTAACCTATTAACCAGAGGCCCAGCCCAGATTTGTTGTTTTATGCCTATTTCAGTGTTTCGAGGAAAAGGAATATCAAACGGAGTCGAAACGGAACGAAATCAACTAGAGAAGTTATTTTTGGAACGAAAGCCACCAGATAGACTTGGACTCCATGTCAGGAGATACGGGAGGTGCTCACGAGGGTGGGGGCGCCCCCCCTAGGGCACGCCCCTACCTCGTGGGGCCCCCGTGGCTCCTCTGACGTACTTCCTGCACCCATATATATCGTCATACCCTAAAACTTCCAGAACAGAAAATAGATCGGGAGTTCCGCCGCCAAAAGCCTCCGTAGCCACTGAAAACCAATCTAGACCCGTTCCGGCACCCTGGCGGAGGGGGCAATCCTTCTCCGGTGGCCATCTTCATCATCCTGGTGCTCTCCATGACGAGGAGGGAGTATTTCTCCCTCGAGGCTTAGGGTATGTACCAGTAGGTATGTGTTTGATCTCTCTCTCTCTCGCGTGTTCTTGATTTGGAACGATCTTGATGTATCGCGAGCTTTGCTATTATAGTTGGATCTTATCTTTCTCCTCCCCCTCTTCTCTCTTGTAATGAATTGAGTTTCCCCTTTGAAGTAATCTTAACGTATTGAGTCTTTAAAGATTTGAGAACACTTGATGTATGTCTTGCCGTGGATATCTGTGGTGACAATGGGATATCACGTGATTCACTTGATGTATGTTTTGGTGATCAACTTGCGGGTTCCGCCCATGAACCTATGCATAGGGGTCGGCACACATTTTCGTCGTGATTCTCCGGTAGAACTTTGGGGCACTCTTTGAGGTCCTTTGTGTTGGTTGAATAGATGAATCTGAGATTGTGTGATGCATATCGTATAATCATACCCACAGATACTTGAGGTGACATTGGAGTATCTAGGTGACATTAGGGTTTTGGTTGATTTGTGTCTTAAGGTGTTATTCTAGTACGAACTCTAGGGCTGTTTGTGACACTTATAGGAATAGCCCAACGGATTGATTGGAAAGAATAACTTTGAGATGGTTTTGTACCCTACCATAATATCTTCGTTCGTTCTCCGCTATTAGTGACTTTGGAGTGACTCTTTGTTGCATGTTGAGGGATAGTTATGTGATCCAATTATGTTAGTATTGTTGAGGGAACTTACACTAGCGAAAGTATGAACCCTAGGCCTTATTTCCTAGCATTGCAATACCGTTTACGCTCACTTTTATCACTTGCTACCTTGCTGTTTTTATAATTTCAGATTACAAATACCTTTATCTACTATCCATATACCACTTGTATCACCATCTCTTCGCCGAACTAGTGCACCTATACAATTTACCATTGTATTGGGTGTGTTGGGGACACAAGAGACTCTTTGTTATTTGGTTGCAGGGTTGCTTGAGAGAGACCATCTTCATCCTACGCCTCCTACGGATTGATAAACCTTAGGTCATCCACTTGAGGGAAATTTGCTACTGTCCTACAAACCTCTGCACTTGGAGGCCCAACAAAGTATACAAGAAGAAGGTTGTGTAGTAGACATCAAGCTCTTTTCTGGCGCCGTTGCCGGGGAGGTGAGTTCTTAAAGGTATATCTTTAGATCTTGAAATCGAGTCTTTTAGTTTCTTGTTTTATCACTAGTTTAGTTTATAAAAGAAAACTGCAAAAAAATGGAATTGAGTTTGTCTCATACGCTTCATCTTTTTAATATCTTTCGTGAGTATGATGGAAAGGATAATTGTGCTCAAATGCTAGAAGAAGAGATCTCTAAAATGTTTGGCACTAAATATTTGAATGATGAGCATGATTGCAATGTTGTTAGTACGAATTCTTTGAATATCCATGATGCTAAAGATGATTGCACTAGTTATGATGAAAATGCCTCCTATAAACATGTCAATTTTTGTGGAGTAGACTGGGTTTGCAAGTACACACCAAATAGGGAAGATAGATATTGCAAGAGGCATAAGTACTTAGAAACTAAATTGTTGCAAGAAGAGCTAGATGAATGTGCTGAAAATTTAAGATATCTTACCCATACTTGCGAACTTTGCAATGAACATGGTCATTTAAATATCAAATGCAAATTGTTTCATGACCGTATCGTGTCCAAAAATTGTGATGACTTGATTTCCCTTGCACATCATAATGAACTTAGTTTGCTCTTGGGTTATGAAGAAATGAAACGTATAACTGAGGGTATTCCAAAATTTAATCTCGAAAAACTTCTTGGTTTTGATCTAGAGAAGATTTATATGTATTGTGCGGTGAATTGCATTGAAAATCCTTATATTGCCAATTACATAAAGAAAAGAAAACAAATAGGAGATGAAGAGAATACTAATGAAAGGGAAGAAACTTCCCGATATCCTCCTATTATTTCTTATGATGAATCAGGTAACGAGGAGGAGCCTCCTATTCAACCAATCTCATTAATAAGGAGCTCCAAAAAGAGGATTGAACCCACACAAGATGTGGTGAAGAAGAAGAAAAGAAAAGGGAAGAGAGGTAAAAAGATATCTCTCCCAAATAGTGCTGCTCCTATTACTATTGTGCCTCATGAAAATATAATTGTGGAAGATAATGATACTTCTTATGATCTTGAAAATCTTTTTGGCACTTGCTTGGAAGAATATAATAATTGATATACTATCGGTGCTATCTATGCTATTAATGATGAGAGTGATTATGCTTATGATATGAAAAGGCCCAAGCTTGGGGAAGCTATGTTTGATGAGGATGACATACTTGAGAATATATTTGCTGCAATTAATGTTTGTCCCAAGCTTGGGTAAGCTATGATTAATGAAGATGATATTTTTAGTCCCCCAAGTTTTAATATGCAAATTTATAATGATGATAGCATGCCTCCGACTTATGATAATTATTGTGATGATACATATGCTATAAAAAGTAGTGATGACTATATTTATAAAAATTGGCATGATTATGATTACCCTTTTTATGAACATTACTATTTTAATGTGGAAACAATTTATAGTATTCAAGTCTCTTATGATACTCCCACTATCCCGAATGAGAATAATTTTGCTTATGTGGAGAGTAGTAAATTTTCTATTCTTGTAGACCATGAAAAGAATGCTTTAGGTGCTGGTTATATTATTGAATTCATTCATGATGCTACTGAAAATTATTATGAGGGAGGAATATATGCTTGTAGGAATTGCAATAATATCAAGTTTCCTCTCTATGTGCTTAAAGTTTTGAAGTTATGCTTATTTTGCCCTCCTATGAAAGTTGATTATTGTTCCCACAAGTTGTTTGATCACAAAATCCCTATGCATAGGAAGTATGTAATACTTAAATGTGTTACTCATATTCTTCATGATGCTCTCTTTATGTTTCAATTCTTATCTTTTATGTGAGCATCATTGTCATTATCATGCCTAGCTAGGGGCGTTAAACGATAGCGCTTGTTGGGAGGCAACCCAACTTTATTTTTGTTCCTTGATTTTTGTTCCTGTTTAGTAATAAATAATTCATCTAGCCTCTGTTAGATGTGGTTTTATGTGTTTAATTAGTGTTTGTGCCAAGTAGAACCTTTGGGAAGACTTTGGGAAAGTCTTGTTGATCATGCTGTCAAAAACAGAAACTTTAGCGCTCACGAGAATTGCTGCCATTTTTTATTGGAGAGTGCTATTGAGTTAATTCTTTTTTAAGATGATTAATATAAATTCCTCAGGTCCGGCAATTTATTTGATAATTTTATGAGTTACAGAAGTATACGTTTGATCCATATTACTACAGACTGTTGTGTTTTTGACAGATTCTGTTTTTATGTGTTGTTTACTTATTTTGATGAATCTATGGCGAGTAAAAGAGTTTATAAACCATAGAGAGGTTGGAATACAGTAGGTTTAACACCAATATAAATAAATAATGAGTTCATTGCAGTACCTTGAAGTGGTGATTTATTTTCTTATACTAACGAAGCTTACGAGTTTTCTGTTAAGTTTTGTGTTGTGAAGTTTTCAAGTTTTGGGTAAGGATTCGATGGACTATGGAATAAGGAGTGGCAAGATCCTAATCTTGGGGATTCCCAAGTCACCCCAAGGTAATATTCAAGGATAGCCAAGAGCCTAAGCTTGGGGATGCCCTGGAAGGCATCCCCTCTTTCGTCTTCGTTCATCGGTAACTTTACTTGGAGCTATATTTTTATTCACCACATGATATGAGTTTTACTTGGAGCATCAATTTATTTTGTTAGGATTTGCTTGATGTTATTTAGAACAATGTTTTTCATCATTTATTCCAATAAAAGTGGCATTGATAGTCTTTACTATGCCTATGTTACAAGTATAGATGTTGCTGTTTGAAAACAGAAAGTTTACCTCTGTTGCAATAATTCCCTAGAAAAGTCAGAATGTGATAAAATGTTCAAACCTTTTGCATATTAAGATCTCATAAATTTACTACAGTGGGAATTTTATTTCATAATTTTTGGAGCTAGGTAAGTATGGATGTTGCTGCATTCTTTACAGACTATCCTGTTTAGGCAGATTGCTGTTATGTTTGCATTGTTTGCATATGTTTGCTTCTTTAATGATTCTATTTGAGGATAGGAATATTAAATATGCAGAGACATTTAGTATGCAATGTAGAATAATAATTTTAGTGATTTGCTACAGTAGAGTAGGATAAGGTTTTGGCAATGGTTTATACTAACTTATCTCACGAGTCCTTGTTGAGTTTTGTGTGGATGGAGCTTTTGAGATTTAGGGAGACCGTGATATGAGAGGAATTAAGGAGACACAAAATCTCAAGCTTGGGGATGCACAAGGCACCCCAATATAATATTTCAAAAAGTCTCAAGCGTCTAAGCTTGGGGATGCCCCGGTTGGCATCCCACCTTTCTTCTTCAACAATTATCGGTTAGTTTCGGTTGATCCTAAGTTTTTGCTTCTTCACATGATGTTTGATATTCTTAGAATGTCATTTTATTTTGCTTTGCTTGCTGTTTGAATAAAATACCAAGATCTGAAATTATTAAATGTTAGAGAGTCTTCACATAGTTGCATAATTATTCAACTACTCATTGATCTTCACTTATATCCTTCGGAGTAGTTTGTCATTTGCTCTAGTACTTCACTTATATCTTTTAGAGAATGGTGGTAGTTTTATTTTGAAGAAATAGATGAACTCTCATGCTTCACTTAGATGATTTTGAGAGTCTTAATAGCATGGTAATTTGCTTAAAATCCTAATATGCTAGGTATTCAAGAATAATAAAATTCTCTTATGAGTGTGTTGAATACTAAGAGAAGTTTGATACTTGATGAGTGTTTTGAGATATGAGGATGGTAATATTAGAGTCATGCTAGTTGAGTAGTTGTGAATTTGAGAAATACTTGTGTTGAAGTTTGTGATTCCCGTAGCATGCACGTATGGTGAACCGTTATGTGATGAAGTCGGAGCATGATTTATTTATTGATTGTCCTCCTTATGAGTGGCGGTCGGGAACGAGCGATGGTCTTTTCCTACCAATCTATCCCCCTAGGAGCATGCGTGTAGTACTTTGTTTCGATAACTAATAGATTTTTGCAACAAGTATGTGAGTTCTTTATGACTAATGTTGAGTCCATGGATTATACGCACTCTCACCCTTCCACCATTGCTAGCCTCTCTAGTACCGCGCAACTTTCGCCGGTACAATAAACCCACCATATACCTTCCTCAAAACAGCCACCATACCTACCTATTATGGCATTTCCATAGCCATTCCGAGATATATTGCCATGCAACTTTCCACCATACCGTTCATCATGACACATTCATCATTGTCATATTGCTTTAGCATGATCATGTAGTTGACATAGTATTTGTGGCAAAGCCACCTTTCATAATTCTTTCATACATGTCACTCTTAATTCATTGCATATCCCGGGTACACCGCCGGAGGCATTCATATAGAGTCATACTTTGTTCTAGTATCGAGTTGTAATCATTGAGTTGTGAATAAATAGAAGTGTGATGATCATCATCCAATAGAGCATTGTCCCAAAAAAGAGAAAGGCCAAAAAAAGAAGGCCTAAAAAATATAAAAAATAAATAAATAAAGAGAATAAAAAGGGGCAATTCTACTATCCTTTTACCACACTTGTGCTTCAAAGTAGCACCGTAATCTTCATGATAGAGAGTCTCTTGTTTTGTCACTTTCATATACTAGTGGGAATCTTTCATTATAGAACTTGGCTTGTATATTACAATGATGGACTTCCTCAAAATGCCCTAGGTCTTCATGAGCAAGCAAGTTGGATGCACACCCACTTAGTTTCTTTTGAGCTTTCATAAATTAATATCTCTAGTGCATCTGTTGCATGGCAATCCCTACTCACTCACATTGATATCTATTGATGGGCATCTCCATAGCCCGATGATATGCCTAGTTGATGTGAGACTACCTTCTCCTTTTTGTCTTCTCCACAACCACCATTCTATTCCACCTATAGTGCTATATCCATGGTTCACGCTCATGTATTGCGTGAAGATTGAAAAAGTTTGAGAACATTAAAAGTATGAAACAATTGCTTGGCTTGTCATCGGGGTTGTGCATGATTTAAATATTTTGTGTGGTGAAGATAGTGAAGGAAATATGCCCTAGAGGCAATAATAATGTTATTATTTTATTTCCTTATATCATGATAAATGTTTATTATTCATGTAGAATTGTATTATCCGGAAACATAATACTTGTGTGAATACATAGACAAACTAAACATCACTAGTATGCCTCTACTTGACTAGCTCGTTAATCAAAGATGGTTATGTTTCCTAACCATAGACATGTGTTGTCATTTGATTAACGGGATCACATTATTAGGAGAATGATGTGATTGACATGACCCATTCCATTAGCTTAGCACCCGATCGTTTAGTATGTTGCTATTGCTTTCTTCATGACTTATACATGTTCCTATGACTATGAGATTATGCAACTCCCGTTTGCCGGAGGAACACTTTGTGTGCTACCAAACGTCACAACGTAACTGGGTGATTATAAAGGAGCTCTACAGGTGTCTCCAAAGGTAAATGTTGGGTTGGCGTATTTTGAGATTAGGATTTGTCACTCCAATTGTCGGAGAGGTATCTCTGGGCCCTCTCAGTAATGCACATCACATAAGCCTTGCAAGCATTGCAACTATTGAGTTAGTTGCAAGATGATGTATTACGAAACGAGTAAAGAGACTTGTCGGTAACGAGATTGAACTAGGTATTGAGATACCAACGATCGAATCTCGGGCAAGTAACATACCGATGACAAAGGGAACAACGTATGTTGTTATGCGGTCTGACCAATAAAGATCTTCGTAGAATATATGGGAGCCAATATGAGCATCCAGGTTCCGCTATTGGTTATTGACCGGAGACGTGTCTCGGTCATGTCTACATTGTTCTCGAACCCGTAGGGTCCGCATGCTTAAGGTTTCGATGATAGTTATATTATGAATTTATGAGTTTTGATGTACCAAAGTTAGTTCGGAGTCCCGGATGTGATCACGGACATGACGAGGAGTCTCAAAATGGTTGAGACATAAAGATTGATATATTGGAAGCCTATGTTTGGACATCGGAAGTGTTCCGGGTGAAATCGGCATTTTACCGGAGTACCGGGAGGTTACCGGAACCCCCCGGTAACCTAATGGGCCTTAATGGGCCTAGTGGAGGAAGAGGAGAGGAGGCCTAGGGGCTGCCGCGCGCCCCTCCCCCCC
>NC_041392.1:615061953-615125849 GCF_002162155.2 Triticum dicoccoides
AAAGGGAGGGGAGTCCTACTCCTAGTAGGAGTAGGACTCCTCCTGCACGCCTCCTCCTAGGGCTGGCCGCACCCCCCTTGGCTCCTTTATATACGGGGGTAGGGGGCACCCCTAGACACACAAGTTGATCTCTAAGATCGTTCTCTTAACCGTGTGCGGTGCCCCCTTCCACCATAGTCCTCGATAATATTGTAGTGGTGCTTAGGCGAAGCCCTGCGACAGTTGAACATCAAGATCGTCATCATGCCGTCGTGCTGACGGAACTCTTCCCCGACACTTTGCTGGATCGGAGTCCGGGGATCGTCATCGAGCTGAACATGTGCTAGAACTCGGAGGTGCCATAGTTTCGGTGCTTGATCGGTCAGGCCGTGAAGACGTACGACTACATCAACCGCGTTGTCATAACGCTTTCGCTGTCGGTCTACAAGGGTACATAGATCACACTCTCCCCTCTCGTTTCTGTGCATCACCATGATCTTGCGTGTGCGTAGGAATTTTTTTGAAATTACTACGTTCCCCAATAGTGGTATCAGAGCCAGGTTTTATGCGTTGATGTTATATGCACGAGTAGAACACAAGTGAGTTGTGGGGGATATAAGTCATACTGCTTACCAGCATGTCATATTTTGGTTCGGTGGTATTGTTGGACGAAGCGGCCCGGACCGACATTACGCGTACGCTTACGCGAGACCGGTTCTCCCGACGTGCTTTGCACAAAGGTGGCTAGTGGGTGTCAGTTTCTCCAACTTTAGTTGAACCAAGTGTGGCTATGCCTGGTCCTTGCGAAGGTTAAAACAACACCAACTTGACAAACTATCATTGTGGTTTTGATGCGTAGGTAAGAACGGTTCTTGCTAAACCCGTAGCAACCATGTAAAACTTGCAACAACAAAGTAGAAGACGTCTAACTTGTTTTTGCAGGGCATGTTGTGATGTGATATGGTCAAGACATGATGCTAAATTTTATTGTATGAGATGATCATGTTTTGTAACTAAGTTATTGGCAACTGGCAGGAGCCATATGGTTGTCGCTTTATTGTATGCAATGCAATTACGCTGTAATGCTTTACTTTATCACTAAGCGGTAGCGATAGTCGTGGAAGCATAAGATTGGCGAGACGACAACGATGCTATGATGATGATCAAGGTGTCGCGCCGGTGACGATGGTGATCATGACAGTGCTTCGAACATGGAGATCACAAGCACAAGATGATGATGGCCATATCATATCACTTATATTGATTGCATGTGATGTTTATCTTTTATACATCTTATCTTGCTTTGATTGACAGTAGAATTTTAAGATGATCTCTCACTAATTATCAAGAAGTGTTCTCCCTGAGTATGCACCGTTGCGAAAGTTCTTCGTGCTGAGACACCACGTGATGATCGGGTGTGATAGGCTCTACGTTCAAATACAACGGGTGCAAAACAGTTGCACATGCGGAATACTAAGGTTATACTTGAAGAGCCAAGCATATACAGATATGGCCTCGGAACACGGAGACCGAAAGGTCGAGCGTGAATCATATCGTAGATATGATCAACATAGTGATGTTCACCAATGAAACTACTCCATTTCACGTGATGATCGGACATGGTTTAGTTGATTTGGATCACGTGATCACTTAGAGGATTAGAGGGATGTCTATCTAAGTGGGAGTTCTTTAGTAATATGATTAATTGAACTTAAATTTATCATGAACTTAGTACCTGATAGTATCTTGCTTGTTTATGTTTGATTGTAGATAGATGGCCCGTGTTGTTGTTCCGTTGAATTTTAATGCGTTCCTTGAGAAAGCAAAGTTGAAAGATGATGGTAGCAATTACACGGACTGGGTCTGTAACTTGAGGATTATCCTCATTGTTGCACAGAAGAATTACGTCCTGGAAGCACCGCTGGGTGCCAGGCCTGCTGCTGGAGCAACACCAGATGTTATGAACATCTGGCAGAGCAAAGCTGATGACTACTCGATAGTTCAGTGTGCCATGCTTTATGGCTTAGAATCGGGACTTCAACGACGTTTTGAATGTCATGGAGCATATGAGATGTTCCAGGAGTTGAAGTTAATATTTCAAGCAAATGCCTGGATTGAGAGATATGAAGTCTCCAATAAGTTCTATAGCTGCAAGATGGAGGAGAATAGTTCTGTCAGTGAGCATATACTCAAAATGTCTGGGTATAATAATCACTTGATTCAATTGGGAGTTAATCTTCCAGATGATTGCATCATTGACAGAATTCTCCAATCACTTCCACCTAGCTACAAGAGCTTCGTGATGAACTATAATATGCAAGGGATGAATAAGACTATTCCCGAGCTCTTCGCAATGCTGAAAGCCGCGGAGGTAGAAATCAAGAAGGAGCATCAAGTGTTGATGGTCAACAAGACCACTAGTTTCAAGAAAAAGGGCAAAGGGAAGAAGAAGGGGAACTTCAGAAAGAACAACAAGCAAGTTGCTGCTCAAGAGAAGAAACCCAAATCTGGACCTAAGCCTGAAACTGAGTGCTTCTACTGCAAGCAGACAGGTCACTGGAAGCGGAACTGCCCCAAGTATTTGGCGGATAAGAAGGATGGCAAGGTGAACAAAGGTATATACGATATACATGTTATTGATGTGTACCTTACTAATGCTCGCAGTAGCACCTGGGTATTTGATATTGGTTCTGTTGCTAACATTTGCAACTCGAAACAGGGACTACGGATTAAGCAAAGATTGGCTAAGGACGAGGTGATGATGCGCGTGGGAAATGGTTCCAAAGTCGATTTGATCGCGGTCGGCACGCTACCTCTACATCTACCTTCGGGATTAGTATTAGACCTAAATAATTGTTACTTGGTGCCAGCGTTGAGCATGAACATTATATATGGATCTTGTTTGATGCGAGACGGTTATTCATTTAAATCAGAGAATAATGGTTGTTCTATTTATATGAGTAAAATCTTTTATGGTCATGCACCCATGAAGAATGGTCTATTCTTATTAAATATCGATAGTAGTGACACACATATTCATAATGTTGAAGCCAAAAGATGCAGAGTTGATAATGATAGTGCAACTTATTTGTGGCACTGCTGTTTAGGTCATATCGGTGTAAAGCGCATGAAGAAACTCCATACTGATGGACTTTTGGAACCACTTGATTATGAATCACTTGGTACTTGTGAACCATGCCTTATGGGTAAGATGACAAAAACACCGTTCTCCGGTACTATGGAGAGAGCAACAGATTTGTTGGAAATCATACATACAGATGTATGTGGTCCGATGAATGTTGAGGCTCGTGGCGGATATCGTTATTTTCTCACCTTCACAGATGACTTAAGCAGATATGGGTATATCTACTTAATGAAACATAAGTCTGAAACATTTGAAAAAGTTCAAAGAATTTAGAGTGAAGTTGAAAATCATTGTAACAAGAAAATAAAATTCCTACGATCTGATCGTGGAGGAGAATATTTGAGTTACGAGTTTGGTGTACATTTGAAACAATACGGAATAGTTTCGCAACTCACGCCACCCGGAACACCACAGCGTAATGGTGTGTCCGAACGTCGTAATCGTACTTTACTAGATATGGTGCAATCTATGATGTCTCTTACTGATTTACCGCTATTGTTTTGGGGTTATGCTTTAGAGACGGCCGCATTCACGTTAAATAGGGCACCATCAAAATCCGTTGAGACGGCGCCTTATGAAATGTGGTTTGGCAAGAAACCAAAGTTGTCATTTCTAAAAGTTTGGGGCTGCGATGCTTATGTGAAAAAGCTTCAACCTGATAAGCTCGAACCCAAATCGGAGAAATGTGTCTTCATAGGATATCCAAAGGAAACTATTGGATACACCTTCTATCACAGATCCGAAGGCAAGACTTTTGTTGCTAAATTCGGAAACTTTCTAGAGAAGGAGTTTCTCTCGAAAGAAGTGAGTGGGAGGAAAGTAGAACTTGATGAGGTAACTGTACCTGCTCCCTTATTGGAAAGTAGTACATCACAAAAACCAGTTTCTATGACACCTACACCAATTGGTGAGGAAGCTAATGATGATGATCATGAAACTTCAGAACAAGATACTACTGAACCTCGTAGATCAACTAGAGTAAGATCCACACCAGAGTGGTATGGTAATCCTGTTCTGGAAGTCATGCTACTAGATCATGATGAACCTACGAACTATGAAGAAGCGATGGTGAGCCCAGATTCCGCAAAATGGCTTGAAGCCATGAAATCTGAGATGGGATCCATGTATGAGAACAAAGTGTGGACTTTGGTTGACTTGCCCAATGATCGGCAAGCAATAGAAAATAAATGGATCTTCAAGAAGAAGACTGACGCTGATGGTAATGTTACTATCTACAAAGCTCGACTTGTCGCAAAAGTTTTTGACAAGTTCAAGGGATTGACTATGATGAGACCTTCTCACCCGTAGCGATGCTTAAGTCTGTCCGAATCATGTTAGCAATTGCCGCATTTTATAATTATGAAATTTGGCAGATGGATGTAAAAACTGCATTCCTGAATGGATTTCTGGAAGAAGAGTTGTATATGATGCAGCCGGAAGGTTTTGTCAATCCAAAGGGAGCTAACAAAGTGTGCAAGCTCCAGCGATCCATTTATGGACTGGTGCAAGCCTCTCGGAGTTGGAATAAACGCTTTGATAGTGTGATCAAAGCATTTGGTTTTGTACAGACTTTTGGAGAAGCCTGTATTTACAAGAAAGTGAGTGGGAGCTCTGTAGCATTTCTGATATTATATTTAGATGACATATTACTAATCGGAAATGATATAGAATTTCTGGATAGCATAAAGGGATACTTGAATAAGAGTTTTTCAATGAAAGACCTCGGTGAAGCTGCTTACATATTGGGCATTAAGATCTATAGAGATAGATCAAGACGCTTAATTGGACTTTCACAAAGCACATACCTTGACAAAGTTTTGAAGAAGTTCAAAATGGATCAAGCAAAGAAAGGATTCCTGCCTGTGTTACAAGGTGTGAAATTGAGTAAGACTCAATGCCTGACCACTGCAGAAGATAGAGAGAAAATGAAAGATGTTCCCTATGCTTCAGCCATAGGCTCTATCATGTATGCAATGCTGTGTACCAGACCTGATGTGTGTCTTGCTATAAGTCTAGCAGGGAAGTACCAAAGTAATCCAGGAGTGGATCACTAGACAGCGGTCAAGAACATCCTGAAATACCTGAAAAGGACTAAGGATATGTTTCTCGTATATGGAGGTGACAAAGAACTCATCGTAAATGGTTACGTTGATGCAAGCTTTGACACTGATCCAGATGATTCTAAATCACAAACCGGATACGTGTTTACATTAAACGGTGGAGCTGTCAGTTGGTGCAGTTCTGAACAAAGCGTTGTGGCAGGATCTACATGTGAAGCAGAGTACATAGCTGCTTCGGAAGCAGCAAACGAAGGAGTCTGGATGAAGGAGTTCATATCCGATCTAGGCGTCATACCTAGTGCATCGGGTCCAATGAAAATCTTTTGTGACAATACTGGTGCAATTGCCTTGGCAAAGGAATCCAGATTTCACAAGAGAACCAAGCACATCAAGAGATGCTTCAATTCCATCCGGGATCTAGTCCAGGTGGGAGACATAGAGATTTGCAAGTTCAGACCCGTTAACTAAGCCTCTTCCACGAGTAAAACATGATCAGCACCAAAGCTCCCTGGGTGTTAGAATCATTACTATGTAATCTAGATTATTGACTCTAGTGCAAGTGGGAGACTGAAGAAATATGCCCTAGAGGCAATAATAATGTTATTATTTTATTTCCTTATATCATGATAAATGTTTATATTCATGCTAGAATTGTATTATCCGGAAACATAATACTTGTGTGAATACATAGACAAACTAAACGTCACTAGTATGCCTCTACTTGACTAGCTCGTTAATCAAAGATGGTTATGTTTCCTAACCATAGACATGTGTTGTCATTTGATTAACGGGATCACATTATTAGGAGAATGATGTGATTAACATGACCCATTCCATTAGCTTAGCACCCGATCGTTTAGTATGTTGCTATTGCTTTCTTCATGACTTATACATGTTCCTGTGACTATGAGATTATGCAACTCCCGTTTGCCGGAGGAACACTTTGTGTGCTACCAAACGTCACAACGTAACTGGGTGATTATAAAGGATCCCTACAGGTGTCTCCAAAGGTAAATGTTGGGTTGGCGTATTTCGAGATTAGGATTTGTCACTCTGATTGTCAGAGAGGTATCTCTGGGCCCTCTCGGTAATGCATATCACATAAGCCTTGCAAGCATTGCAACTAATGAGTTAGTTGCGAGATGATGTATTATGAAACGAGTAAAGAGACTTGCCGGTAACGAGATTGAACTAGGTATTGAGATACCGACGATTGAATCTCGGGCAAGTAACATACCGATGACAAAGGGAACAACGTATGTTGTTATGCGGTCTGACCGATAAAGATCTTCGTAGAATATGTGGGAGCCAATATGAGCATCCAGGTTCCGCTATTGGTTATTGACCGGAGACGTGTCTCGGTCATGTCTACATTGTTCTCGAACCCGTAGGGTCCGCACGCTTAAGGTTTCGATGAGAGTTATATTATGAGTTTATGAGTTTTGATGTACCGAAGTTAGTTCGGAGTCCCGGATGTGATCACGGACATGATGAGGAGTCTCGAAATGGTCGAGACATAAAGATTGATATATTGGAAGCCTATGTTTGGACATCGGAAGTGTTCCGGGTGAAATCGGCATTTTACCGGAGTACCGGGAGGTTACCGGAACCCCCCGGTAACCTAATGGGCCTTAATGGGCCTAGTGGAGGAAGAGGAGAGGAGGCCTAGGGGCTGCCGCGTGCCCCTCCCCCCAAGTCCGAATTGGACAAGGAGGGGGGCGGCGCCCCCCACCCTTTCCTTTCTTCCCTCTCCTCCTTCCCCCCCAAGTCCTAATCCAACTAGGGAAAAGGGAGGGGAGTCCTACTCCCGGTAGGAGTAGGACTCCTCCTGCGCGCCTCCTCCTAGGGACGGCCGCACCCCCCTTGGCTCCTTTATATACGGGGGCAGGGGCACCCCTAGACACACAAGTTGATCTCTAAGATCATTCTCTTAACCATGTGCGGTGCCCCCTTCCACCATAGTCCTTGATAATATTGTAGTGGTGCTTAGGCGAAGCCCTGCGACAGTTGAACATCAAGATCGTCACCACACCGTCGTGCTGACGGAACTCTTCCCCGACACTTTGCTGGATCGGAGTCCGGGGATCGTCATCGAGCTGAACGTGTGCTAGAACTCGGAGGTGTCGTAGTTTCGGTGCTTGATCGGTCGGGCCGTGAAGACGTACGACTACATCAACCGTGTTATCATAACGCTTCCGCTGTCGGTCTACAAGGGTACATAGATCACACTCTTCCCTCTCGTTGCTGTGCATCACCATGATCTTGCGTGTGCGTAGGAATTTTTTTGAAATTACTACGTTCCCCAACAGATAGAGCATATCCAGACTATATGATTTTGTAGGGATAGCTTTCTTTGGCCATGATATTTTGAGAAGACATAATTGCTTTATTAGTATGCTTGAAGTATTATTATTTTTATGTCAATATTAAACTTTTGTCTTGAATCTTATGGATCTGAATATTCATATCACAAGTAGGAAGAATTACATTGAAATTATGCCAAGTAGCACTCCGCATCAAAAATTCTTTTTTATCATTTACCTACTCGAGGACGAGCAGGAATTAAGCTTGGGGATGCTTGATACGTCTCCAACGTGTCTATAATTTTTGATTGCTCCATGCTATATTATCTACTATTTTAGGCAATATTGGGCTTTATTTTCCACTTTTATATTATTTTTGGGACTAACCTATTAACCGGAGGCCCAGCCCAGATTTGCTGTTTTATGTCTATTTCAGTGTTTCGAGGAAAAGGAATATCAAACGGAGTCGAAACGGAACGAAATCAACTAGAGAAGTTATTTTTGGAACGAAAGCCACCAGATAGACTTGGACTCCACGTCAGGAGATACGGGAGCTGCTCACGAGGGTGGGGGTGCCCCCCCCTAGGGCGCGCCCCCCTGCCTCGTGGGGCCCCCGTGGCTCCTCCGACGTACTTCCTGCACCCATATATATTGTCGTACCCTAAAACTTCCAGAACAGAAAATAGATTGGGAGTTCCGCCGCCAGAAGCCTCTGTAGCCACTGAAAACCAATCTAGACCCGTTCCGGCACCCTGCCGGAGGGGGCAATCCTTCTCCGGTGGCCATCTTCATCATCCCGGTGCTCTCCATGACAAGAGGGAGTAGTTCTCCCTCGGGGCTGAGGGTATGTACCAGTAGTTATGTGTTTGATCTCTCTCTCTCTCTCTCTCGTGTTCTTGATTTGGCACGATCTTGATGTATCGCGAGCTTTGCTATTATAGTTGGATCTTATGTTTCTCCTCCCCCTCTTCTCTCTTGTAATGAATTGAGTTTCCCATTTGAAGTAATCTTATCGGATTGAGTCTTTAAAGATTTGAGAACACTTGATGTATGTCTTGCCGTGGATATCTGTGGTGACATTGGGATATCACGTGATTCACTTGATGTATGTTTTGGTGATCAACTTGCGGTTTCCGCCCATGAACCTATGCATAGGGGTTGGCACACGTTTTCATCGTGATTCTCCAGTAGAACTTTGGGGCACTCTTTGAGGTCCTTTCTGTTGGTTGAATAGATGAATCTGAGATTGTGTGATGCATATTGTATAATCATACCCACGGATACTTGAGGTGACATTGGAGTATCTAGGTGACATTAGGGTTTTGGTTGATTTGTGTCTTAAGGTGTTATTCTAGTACGAACTCTAGGGCTATTTGTGACACTTATAGGAATAGCCCAACAGATTGATTGGAAAGAATAACTTTGAGGTGGTTTCGTACCCTACCATAATCTCTTCGTTCGTTCTCCGCTATTAGTGACTTTGGAGTGACTCTTTGTTGCATGTTGAGGGATAGTTATGTGATCCAATTATGTTAGTATTGTTGAGGGAACTTACACTAGCGAAAGTATGAACCCTAGGCCTTATTTCCTAGCATTGCAATACCGTTTACGCTCACTTTTATCACTTGCTACCTTGCTGTTTTTATAATTTCAGATTACAAATACCTTTATCTACTATCCATATACCACTTGTATCACCATCTCTTCGCCGAACTAGTGCACCTATACAATTTACCATTGTATTGGGTGTGTTGGGGACACAAGAGACTCTTTGTTATTTGGTTGCAGGGTTGCTTGAGAGAGACCATCTTCATCCTACGCCTCCTACGGATTGATAAACCTTAGGTCATCCACTTGAGGGAAATTTGCTACTGTCCTACAGACCTCTGCACTTGGAGGCCCAACAAAGTCTACAAGAATAAGGTTGTGTAGTAGACATCACACTACTGTCGTGCAGGCCTCACCGCCCCACCGTACTCCCATCGCTGGCCTAGCCATCCCTCTACTCACCACACCTGATGTTATTCTCCGGCGACGGCAGACGAACCAGTAAACCATCGTACAGTCGTACTCCCCTCCGCGTGGGAAACAACTGCCGAGTCTCCCCTGCCTCCTTGTTGTTCCCTTCCTAGGCCTCGCCGTCGTCCACCGCCCTGGTGCTCTCGATGCGGCCTGGTCAACGTGGTCAACGACCGACATGCATCTGAAGTGGACTGTACATGGAGAGGCCGACAACTGGGTCCATGGCCGCACGCAAGGAAATGCCTCCTTATTACGCGCAAAATAATGATTCCTCCACCTGACATCAGAGACCCACCGAAAGGGCCTCTGTATTTCATGAAAAAACGTTACCGTCGCTGACAGCTCGGACCCACCAGCTATATCTTCGCATGCAAGGAAGTGCCTCCTTATTATGCACAAAAAAATGAATACTCCCCTGTTAGCTGGGACCCAGTATAGTGGCAGGCTGACTTGTGGGCCTACTAAGTTGACGGGGATGGAGGGCTTTGTCAACTTAGTCAATATGCACGATTCTAGCTCCAATGACCGTACGATGTCCATCCAACGGCCGTAGTGCTTCTTCAACCTCTGGTCTTCTTGCTCCAGCCGCCCAAACCAGCGTCGGTCGTGCCTCGTGCTCCTGCCTCCCGTGGCCGGCTGCGATGCGGCGGAGGCCTCACCGCCCCCTACTACTCCCACTGCTGGTCAGGCCATCCCTCTACTCACCCACACTCCCTGTTATTCTGCGGCGACGGCAGCCTCACACCGCAGCGAATCAGTGAACCCTCGTACTCCTCTATGCGTGGGCATCCACTGCCGTGTCTTCCCCGGCTCTGCGTCGTCCCCTTCCTAGGCCTCGTCGTCGTCCACCGCCCTGGTTCTCTCGACGCGGCGTGGTCAACATGGTCAAGGAACGACTTCCATTGGACGTGGACTGTACGTGGAGAGGCTGACAGCTGGGTCCACGGCCGTAGCAAGGAAGTGCCTCCTTATTACGTGCAAAATAATTATTCCTCCACCTGACAGCAGGGACCCACCGGACGGGCCACCGTATTTCGCGAAAAAACATTTCCCCCCTGACTGCTGGAACCCACCAGCTACATCTTCGCACGCAAGGAAGTGCCTGACAGTCGGGACCCACCTGGTCGAAGTGTACGTAGCGTTGTCATTCTGGTCGCGAACGTGTACGTACATATATACTGGTGGATGTAGAGGCGTGCACGTGTCGTAGTAGAGGCACGCACGTGTCGTAGTAGAGGCGCGCACGTAGCATGTACACATACGTACAGCGGCCAGGGTGCAAGAAAGAAAATATGGCCACGTATGTGTACATACGGGCAGGGTCTCGAACGCCTACTCGCGCATATGTACGGCCAGGGCTCGTGTATATGGCTTGGTCGGAACGGAGAAACGGCATCATCGTTGTGTTCATAGGGAGGCAACGGAATGCGTTGTTTTCATGGGGAGGCAACGGAACGTGTCGTGTTCATGGGGAGGCAACAGAATGCGTCGTGTTCATCGGGAGGCAACGGAACGCGTGGGAGCCAACCGGCTGGGTCGGAACGGAATGCGTAGTCGTGTTCATCGGGAGGGCTTGGACGGAACAGGCGATGGAAACGAGGCCTGGCGTACCGCAGAACGGAGGAAACGGCCTTGTGTTCGACCGGCCACATTCTAAACGGGATCTTGTTCATCGGGAGGGGTCTGGCGTACCGCAAAACGGAGGAAACGGACCTCCTACGGTCGAAACGGGGGTCCTGTTTATCGGGAGGGGTGTGGCATACCGCAAAATGGACGAAACGGACCTCCTACGGTCAAAATGGGGGTCATGTTGATCGGGAGGGGTGTGGCGTACCGCAAAATGGACGAAACGGACCTCCTACGGTCGAAACGGGGGTCCTGTTCATCAGGAGGGGTGTGGCGTACCGCAAAACGGGACTCCACGGGATATTGTTCATCTCCACCGTCGACCTCCTCCAGCCTCCACGGGCTACCGTCGACCTCCTCCAGCCTCCATGGGCTCCTGTTCATCCAGCCTCCACCGCGCACTACTCCACCGGCTACTGTTCAACCATCCCTCCACAGGAACCCTTCCACCGTCTACTGTTCATCCAGCCCTCCACACCATGGGGTCCTGTTCATCCAGAGGCAACGCCACCGCTCACTGTTCATCCACCCCCCCAATGCTCATTGTTCATCCAATCGATCGGCTTCAGTTAGCAGCAGTAGCGAAGGAATCGCTCGATCGGGTTCAGTTAACAGCCATCGATCGATCGCTCGGGTTCAGTAACGCGTAGCCTGCAGTGCAATCGCTCGGGTTCAGTTAGAGCCCAACGCCTCGCTCGGGTTCAGTTAGAGCCAATGCCTTGCACACACGCACGTACGTGTACGAGAGAAACACGCATCGCTCGGCCCCCGACCTCCCACCGTAACCGGGAACTCCCCGAAATTTTCCTCCCCCTCGCTTCTACCACGATTTTTCCATCATGGACAGCCCAAAGAATGTCATCCAGCTGCGTCTCTGGCCCGCCCAGGATGAAAAGCCCATTTTCTGTCATGATTTTTTGTCATAGAAGTAGGAGCCCACCACATCTATGATGATACCGGGTTTTGTCACAATTATCGTCATAGAAGTGTCATATGTATGACAAAAAAAATTCGTTCGGCCCAAAATGTCATGGATGTATCTTTTTTTGTAGTGTCACTCTGCACTGGCTGCATTTGTACTTATGAATATTAGGCACTCATCTGCAAATAATAGATGACTTACCCAAGGCGACCGAAAGCTCACTCCTACACCCCTGTCGATGGAGCCACCATAATATTTCAGAAGAGATGAAAGGTTGATAACCCACAAGTATAGGGGATCGCAACAGTTTTTGATAAGTAAGAGTGTCGAACCCAACGAGGAGCTAAAGGCAGAACAAATATTCCCTCAAGTTCTATTGACCACCGATACAACTCTACGCACGCTTGATGTTCGCTTTACCTAGAACAAGTATGAAACTAGAAGTATTATGTAGGTGTTGTTGGATAGGTTTGCAAGATAATAAAGATTACATAAATAAAAAGTAGGGGCTGTTTAGATAAAGACACAACTAAGTTAGGTTTAGTAGAGAGCTTATTCTTACAAGAAAGTTATTTGTCCCTAGGCAATCGATAACTAGACCGTAATCATTATTGCAATTTTATTTGAGGGAGAAGCATAAGCTAACATACTTTCTGTACTTGGATCATATGCACTTATGATTGGAACTCCATCAAGCATCCGCAACTACTAAAGATCATTAAGGTAAAACCCAACCATAGCATTAAAGTATCAAGTCCTCTTTATCCCATACGCAACAACCCCCTTACTCGGGTTTGTGTTTCAGCCACTCACGCAACCCACTATAAGCGAATCATGAACGTATTGCAACACCCTACAGCGGGGATCCCTCGCGCTTGCGTGACACGGAGAGCACCATAGGACAGCACCAATAATAAAACATGCAACTCAAACCAATCACGATCATCAAATAGCCCATAGGACAAAACAGATCTACTCAAACATCATAGGATAGCCATACATCATTGGGAAATAATATATAGTGTTGAGCACCATGTTTAAGTAGAGATTACAGCGGGTAAGAGAGAGGTTACACTGCTGCATAGAGGGGGGAAGAGTTGGTGATGATGGCGGTGAAGTTGTTGGTGAAGATTGCGGTGATGATGATGGCCCCGGTGGCACTCCGTTGCCACCGGAAGCAAGGGGGAGAGAGAGCCCCTCCTTCTTCTTCTTCCTTGACCTCCTCCCTAGATGGGAAAAGGGTTTCCCCTCTGGTCCATGGACTCCATCGCGTGGGAGGGGCGAGAGCCCCTCCGAGATTGGATCTGTCTCTTTGTCTCTCTCTGTTTCTGCGTTCTCAGATTCTTCCCTTTCATCGTTTATTATATTCCCGGAGATCCGTAACTCCGATTGGGCTGAAATTTTAACACGATCTCTATCCGGATATTAGCTTTCTTGCGGCGAAAGAAGGGCATCAACCGCCTTATGGGGTGGCCACGAGGGTCAGGGGTGCGCCCCCCTGCCTCGTGCCTCCCTCGGGCACCGTCTCACATGGATTTTTCTTCCCAAAAAATCATATATATTCCAAAAAAAAAATCTCCGTCAGTTTTTATCCCGTTTGGACTCCGTTTGATATGGATATTCTGCAAAAAAAACATGCAACAAACAGGAACTGGCACTGGGCACTGGATCAATATGTTAATCCCAAAAATAGTATAAAAAGTTGCCAAAAGTATATAAAATTGAATAATATTGGCATGGAATAATAAAAAATTATAGATACGACGGAGACGTATCAGCATCCCCAAGCTTAATTCCTGCTCGTCCTCGAGTAGGTAAATGATAAAAAAGATAATATTTGATGTGGAATGCTACCTAGCATAATCTTGATCACATATCTAATCATGACATGAATATTAAGATATGAGTGATCCAAAGCAATAGCCTATCATTTGACATAAAAACAATAATACTTCAAGCCTACTAATAAAGCAATCATGTCTTTTCAAAATAACATGGCCAAAGAAAGTTATCCCTACAAAATCATATAGTCTGGCTATGCTCCATCTTCACCACACAAAATATTCACATCATGCACAACCCTGATAACAAGCCAGGCAATTGGTTCATACTTTTTAACGCGCTTCAGCTTTTTCAACCCTCACGCAATACATGAGCGTGAGCCATGGATGTAGCACTATAGGTGGAATAAAATGGTGGTTGTGGAGAAGACAAAAAGGAGAAGATAGTCTCACATCAACTAGGCGTATCAACGGGCTATGGAAATGCCCATCAATAGATATCGATGTGAGTGAGTAGGGATTGCCATGCAACGGATGCACTAAGAGCTATAAGTATATGAAAGCTAAAACTGAAACTAAGTGGGTGTGGATCCAACTTGCTTGCTCATGAAGACCTCGGGAATTTGAGGAAGCCCATCATTAGAATATACAAGCCAAGTTCTATAATGAAAATTCCCACTAGTATATGAAAGTGATAACCCAAGAGACTCTCTATATGAAGGACATGGTCCTACTCTAAAGCACAAGTGTGGTAAAAGGATAGTAACATTGCCCCTTCTCTCTTTTTCTCTCATTTTTTATATTTTTTGGGCCTTCTCTTTTTTTGGCCTTTCTCTTTTTTATTTTTTTATTTTTTTCGTCCAAAGTCTCATCCCGACTTGTGGGGGAATCATAGTCTCCATCATCCTTTGCTCACTCTGGCAATGTTCTAATAATGATGATCATCACACTTTTATTTACTTACAACTCAATATTACAACTCGATATCTAGAACAAAGATATAACTCTATATGAATGCCTCCGGTAGTGTACCAGGATGTGCAATGATCTAGCGTAGCAATGACATCAAACGGACAAGCCATGAAAACATCATGCTAGCTTTCTTACAATCATGCAAAACAATATGACAATGAATGCTCAAGTCATGTATATGATGATGATGAAAGTTGCATGGCAATATATCTCGGAATGGCTATGGAAATGCCATGATAGGTAGGTATTGTGGCTGTTTTTAGGAAGCTATATGGTGGGTTTAAGGTACCGACGAAAGTTGCGCGATACTAGAGAGGCTAGCAATGGTGGAAGGGTGAGAGTGCGTATAATCCATGAACTCAACATTAGTCATAAAGAACTCACATACTTATTGTAAAAGTTTATTAGCCCTTGAAACAAAGTACTACTACGCATGCCCCTAGGGGGATAGATTGGTAGGAAAAGACCATCGCTCGTCCCCGACCGCCACTCATAAGGAAGACAATCAATAACTACCTCATGCTCCGACTTCGTTACATAACGGTTCACCATACGTGCATGCTACGGGAATCACAAACCTCAACACAAGTATTTCTACTAATCCACAACTACCCACTAGCATGACTCTAATATCACCATCTTTATATCGCAAAACTATTGCAAGGAATCAAACATATCATACTCAGTGATCTACAAGTTTTATGTAGGATTTTATGACTAACCATGTGAATGACCAATTCCTGTCATCTCTCTAAATAGATATAAGTGAAGCAAGGGAGTTTAATTATTTCTACAAAAGATATGCCCACACTCTAACAAATATAAGTGAAGCAAAAGAGCATTCTACAAATGGCAGTTTTCTATGTAAAGAGAAACAGGCAATCCAAACTTCAAATGATATAAGTGAAGCACATGAAGCATTCTATAAAGCCATACTCAAAAGATATAAGTGAAGTGCAATGAGAATTCTATAAATCAACCAAGGACTATCTCATACTAGCATGGTGCATAAAAGAAAAATGAAAACTAAATGCAAAAGACGCTCCAAGATTGCACATATCGCATGAACGAAACAAATCCGAAAACATACCGATACTTGTTGAAGAAAGAGGGGATGCCTTCCGGGGCATCCCCAAGCTTAGACGCTTGAGTCTCCTTGAATATTTACATGGTGTGCCTCGGCCATCCCCAAGCTTGAGCTCTTGCCTCTCTTCCTTCTTCTCACATCAAGACCTTCTCGATCATCGAACACTTCATCCACACAAAACTTTAACATAAAACTCGGTAAGATCCGTTAGTATAATAAAGCAAATCACTACTCTAAGTACTGTTGCAAACGAATTCATGTTTTGTTTTGGCATTTTAGCTACTGTAGTATAATTTTTCCATGGCTTAATCCACTGATTTAAATTGATAGTTTCATCAAAACAAGCAAACTATGCATCAAAAATAGAATCTGTCTAAAACAGAACAGTCTGTAATAATCTAAACATTAACCATACTTATGATACTTGAAAAATTCTACCAAAATTAGGAAAAATAAAAAATATGTATATAAAGACATTGCAAAAAGAATCATAACCATTTGACGTTCCAGTAAAAAATGTAAAATCGCGCACTACAGCCAAAGTTTCTGTCCTGCACCGTACAAACCAACAAGCAAAGTAAACATCCTAAAGGCAAACCTTGGCACATTATTTTTATAATACAATGGAATTGTACAAGGGGATAATTATTTTTGTTGAAAAGTTTCTGTAATCAAGATTCACAAAGTTTCCATGGGCATGAACAAAGTTCAAGGCTAGCTCCCATTTTAACAATGCTCGTCTTTCTCACTTTCGCTTTTCTTTTTGAAAAAGTTTTAGGTTCCCCTCTTTATTTTTTTGGTTTTTAAACTATATAAAAGCACTCAACAGAAATAAATGACTCTCTAAAACTTTCGGGTTGTCTTGCTAGCAGCACTTTCTTTAAAGCCATTAAGCTAGGCATATAGTGCTCAAGTAGTGAATCCACCCGGATCCCAAGGTATATCAAAGCCAATTTTAATTAACAATGATTTGTAATTTAGTAGTGAGCACAAAGTAACATATATCATGTAACAACGAAGTCTAACTCTCTTCCTATGCATCCGCATGTCATAAAAGAACAATTCATGCACACATAGTAAAGGCCAATGCATAGTATAATCAGTTTCTTGAAATTTTATCATATTGGAAACATAGAGAGGCGGAGATATAGTTCCTCTCTCATAATAATCGCAAGTAGGAGCAGCAAGCACATGCATATTATATTCATCAAAATCATCATGTGTAGTAGTAAAAGGCAACCCATCTATATAATCCTTAATAAGCACAAACTTCTCCGATATAGTGTAGTTTGGAGAATTCAAAAAGATAATAGGACTATCATGTGTGGGTGCAATAGCAAAAATTTCATGTTTAACATAAGGAACTATTGCAAGTTCATCTCCATAAGCATAATTCATATTGGCATCTTGGCCACAAGCATAGCAAGCATCATCAAAAAGCGATATTTCAAAAGAATCAACGGGATCATAACAGTCATCATAGCAATCATCCTTCAGTAAGCACGAAGGGAAATTAAACAATGTATGAGTTGGAGGGTTACTCTCATTAGAAGGTGGGCACGGGTAGCTAATACGCTCTTCCTCCTTTTGTTCTTCGCTCTCCTCATCATCTTTTTCATCTAATGAGCTCACAGTTTCATCAATTTCTTCTTCCATAGACTCCTGCAAAATATTAGTCTCTTCTTGGACAGCGGAGTAGTCCTCAATATATGGTTCAACATAGGCATTAGAAGCATAATTATCATAGCAATATTTAAGTATGGCAAAAATTTTAGATTTGTAAAGGGTAGCATCATATGTTTCAATCAAAGAAGCAATTTCATAAGCACCCTTAAAAGCAACAAATTCTTCAATTTGTTGAACATCATAGTAATTATAAACACCTTTAGCATAAGAAGATACGATTCCATTATCACTAAATAAACATTGGTAGGGAAGGTGTTTATTAGGGTCTTCAGAACAACAAGTAATATCATATATTTCACATAAATTCCAAGCATAGCATTGCAAACGATGAATTTGACCCAGTAAAAGTTTCCCTTTTTCAGAAATGCGGTGTCGAACATAACACGCATGCTCATCTAAAGATCTACCCTCAACTAAGCTAGTTGGGGTTTCAGCACGAGCACATAGGGATCGAAGATGATCCAAGTAATAAGCTTCAAGAGTGTGATAGATTTTGAGTGGTTCTTCAACCATTGGTTTAGTAGGTACAACTAATTTTTTTTGGTATTTTACGTTTCCTACCCATAACTAAAGATAGAAAACAACTAAGAACAGCAAATAAAAATTACTTAGTGATAAAGCAAACAAGCACACACGAGAATATTCACCCCACGCTATTGCTCCCCGGCAACAGCGCTAGAAAAAGGTCTTGATAACCCACAAGTATAGGGGATCACAACAGTTTTCGATAAGTAAGAGTGTCGAACCCAACGAGGAGCTAAAGGCAGAACAAATATTCCCTCAAGTTCTATCAACCACCGATACAACTCTACGCACGCTTGATGTTCGCTTTACCTAGAACAAGTATGAAACTAGAAGTATTATGTAGGTGATGTTGGATAGGTTTGCAAGATAATAAAGATCACGTAAATAAAAAGTAGGGGCTGTTTAGATAAAGACACAACTAAGTTAGGTTTAGTAGAGAGCTTGTTGTTACGAGAAAGTTATTTGTCCCTAGGCAATCGATAACTAGACCGGTAATCATTATTGCAATTTTATTTGAGGGAGGGGCATAAACTAACATACTTTCTCTACTTGGATCATATGCACTTATGATTGGAACTCCAGCAAGTATCCACAACTACTATAGATCATTAAGGTAAAACCCAACCATAGCATTAAAGTATCAAGTCCTCTTCATCCCATATGCAACAACTCCCTTACTCGGGTTTGTGTTTCAGTCACTCACGCAACCCACTATAAGTGAATCATGAACGTATTGCAACACCCTACAGCGGGGATCCCTCATGCTTGCGCGACACGGAGAGCACCATAGGAAAACACCAATAATAAAACATGCAACTCAAACCAATCACGATCATCAAATAGCCCATAGGACAAAACGGATCTACTCAAACATCATAGGATAGCCATACATCACTAGGAAATAATATATAGCATTGAGCACCATGTTTAAGTAGAGATTACAGCGGGTAAGAGAGAGATTACACCGCTGTATAGAGGGGGAGAGTTGGTGATGATGGCGGTGAAGTTGTTGGTGAAGATTGCGGTGATGATGATGGCCCCCGGTGGCACTCCGGTGCCACCGGAAGTAAGGGGGAGAGAGTCCCCCTCCTTCTTCTTCTTCCTTGACCTCCTCCCTAGATGGGAGAAGGGTTTCCCCTCTGGTCCATGGACTCCATGGCGTGGGAGGGGCGAGAGCTTCCCGGAGCTTAGCCGTTGTCCTCCTCTCTTCGTCTGATGGCCCTCACCCAATGGACTGCCTCCGCAGCTTATCTAACTTTTTCTGTAGATGCTGAACTGATCTTGTGAGACATCCAAACTCTCCCCATGGCTCAACTGTTCGCTGCAGCGCACCCAATGATTCAACTATCCCTTGTAGACCATGGGAACGATTCTGCTGTAGCCATGTTTCCGTGACTAAATTCTCATAGTCCATATGAGTTTGCCGAACGTTCTCATATTGAAACTATTTCGATCGCCGACCGCCATGATCATGTGGTTTGTCTCTCATTTCTGCAACGATGAAATAGTGGTCCAACTCCACTGCACTGATATGACGTACTTGAATGAATTCATAATGCTGACGGAAAGCCTCGTTTGCAAAAGCGTGATCAAGCCTGGCCTTTACATTAGCATCTCCATCCTGTCTATTATCCCAAGTATAGGGCAATGCAGTCCACCCTAGATCTTGGAAAGCAACATCATCAACAACCTCTCTAAAGGCTCACATTTGCCATTCCGGCCGAGCCGAGCGACTAAAGTGCTCATCGCCATACAGAGTCTCGTTAAAGTCACCCATGCATAGCCTGAAGGAAATATACCCTAGAGGCAATAATAAAGTGATTATTTATTTCCTTATATCATGATAAATGTTTATTATTCATGCTAGAATTGTATTAACCGGAAACTTAGTACATGTGTGAATACATAGATAAACAGAGTGTCACTGGTATGTCTCTACTTGACTAGCTCGTTGAATCAAAGATGGTTAAGTTTCCTAGCCATAGACATGAGTTGTCATTTGATTAACAGGATCACATCATTAGAGAATGATGTGATTGACTTGACCCATTCCGTTAGCTTAGCATACGATCGTTCAGTTTTATTGCTATTGCTTTCTTCATGACTTATACATGTTCCTCTGACTATGAGATTATGCAACTCCCAAATATCGGAGGAACACCTTGCTTGCTATCAAACGTCACAACATAACTAAGTGATTATAAAGATGCTCTATAGGTGTCTCCGATGGTGTTTGTTGACTTGGCATAGATTGAGATTAGGATTTTGTCACTCTGTGTATCGGAGAGGTATCTCTGGGCCCTCTCGGTAATGCACATCATCATAAGCCTTGCAAGCAATGCAACTAATGATTTAGTTGCGGGATGATGCATTACGGAACGAGTAAAGAGACTTGCTGGTAACGAGATTGAGCTAGATATTGAGATACCGACGATCAAATCTCGGGCAAGTAACATACCGATGATAAAGGGAACAACTTATGTTGTTATACGGTTTGACCGATAAAGTTCTTGGTAGAATATGTAGGAACCAATATGAGCATCCAGGTTCCGCTATTGGTATTGACCGGAGACGAGTCTCAGTCATGTCTACATAGTTCTCGAACCCGTAGGGTTCGCACGCTTAACGTTCGGTGATGATCGAGTATTATGAGTTTATGTGTTTTGATGTACCGAAGGTAGTTCGGAGTCCCGGATGAGATCGGGGACATGACGAAGAGTCTCGAAATGGTCAAGATGTAAAGATAGATATATTGGATGACTATATTCGGACATCGGAAAGGTTCCGAGTGATTCAGGTATTTTTCGGAGTACCGTAGAGTTACGGGAATTCGCCAGGAGGGTCGATGGGCCTTCGTGGGCTTTAGTGGAAATAGTGGGCAGCAAGGAAGTGTGGGGTGCTCCCCCCTAGGCCCAAACCAAATTGGTTTAGGGCTTTGGGGGTCGGCCCCCTCTTTCCTTCTCCTCTCCTCCTCTTTCCTTCCCCTCCTGGTTGGACTAGGAAAGGGGGAACCTACTCCTAGTAGGAGTAGGATTCCCCCCTTGGGGCGCACCCTATGAGGTCGCCGACCCCCTCCCCTTGCTCCTTTATATACGTGGCCAAGGGGCACCCCATAAACACAAAAGTTGTTTAGTTGATCTTTTATCCGTGTGCGGTGCCCCCCTCCACCATATTCCACCTCGGTCATATCATAGCGGTGCTTAGGCGAAGCCCTGCGTCGGTAGCATCATCATCACCGTCATCACGCCGTCGTGCTGACGGAACTCTCCCTCGAAGCTCTGCTGGATTGGAGTTCATGGGACGTCACCGAGCTGAACGTGCGCTAAACTCGGAGGTGTCGTATGTTCGGTACTTGGATCAGTCAGATCGTGAAGACGTACGACTACATCAACCGCGTTCTCATAACGCTTCCGCTTATGGTCTACGAGGGTACGTAGATGATACTCTCCCCTCTCATTGCTATGCATCACCATAATCTTGCATGTGCGTAGGAATTTTTTTGAAATTACTGCGTTCCCCAACAGTGGTATCAGAGCTAGGTTTATGCGTAGATGTCATATGCACGAGTAAAACACAAAGGAGTTGTGGGCGTGGGTATATACATATTGCTTGCCGTCACTAGTTGATCCTTGATTCAGCGGCATTGTTGGATGAAGTGGTCCAGACCGACATTACGCGTACGCTTACGCGAGACTGGTTCTACCGCCGTGCTTCGCACATAGGTGGCTAGTGGGTGTCTGTTTCTCCAACTTTAGTTGAATCGGTTTCAATGAACAGGGTTTCTGAATATCAAAAATGAATCACTATACTACATTGTGGTTTTTGATGCGTAGGTAAGAACGGTTCTTGCTCAGCCCATAGCAGCCACGTAAAACTTGCAACAACAAAGTAGAGGACGTCTGACTTGTTTTTGCAGGGCTTGTTGTGATGTGATATGGTCAAGACGTGATGAGATATAAGTTTTTGTATGAGATGATCATGTTTTTGTTGAAGTTATCGGCAACTGGCAGAAGCCTTATGGTTGTCTCTTTATTACATAAGATGCAAGCGCCAAATAATTGCTTTACTTTATTGCTATGCGATGGCAATAGTTGCAAGCGCAATAGTTGGCGAGACGACCATGTGATGACACGTTGATAGAGATCAAGATGATGGAGATCATGGTGTCATGCCGGTGACGATAGAGATCATGATGGTGTTTTGGAGATGGAGATCAAAGGCACAAGATGATGATGGCCATATCATGTCACATATTTTGATTGCATGTGATGTTTATCCTTTATGCATCTTATTTTGCTTAGTTCGGCGGTAGCATTATAAGATGGTCTCTCACTAAATTTCAAGGTATAAGCGTTCTCCCTGAGTATGCACCGTTGCCAAAGTTCGTCGTGCCGAGACACCACGTGATGATCGGGTGTGATAAGCTCTACGTTCACATACAACAGGTGCAAGCTAGTTTTGCACACGCAAAAATACTCGGGTTAAACTTGACGAGCCTAGCATATGCAGATATGGCCTCAGAACATTGAGGCCGAAAGGTCGAGCGTGAATCATATAGTAGATATGATCAACATAGTGATGTTCACCATTGAAAACTACTCCATTTCACATGATGATCGGTCATGGTTTAGTTGATTTGGATCACGTGATCACTTAGATGATTAGAGGGATGTCTGTCTAAGTGGGAGTTCTTAAGTAATATGATTAATTGAACTTTAATTTATCATGAACTTAGTCCTGATAGTATTTGCATAACTATGTTGCAGATCAATAGCTCGCGATGTAGCTCCCCGTTTATTTTTGATATGTTCCTAGAGAAAAATAAGTTGGAAGTTGATAGTAGCAATTATGCACTGGGTTCGTGATCTGAGGATTATCCTCATTGCTGCACAGAAGAATTATGGCCTTGCTGCACCGCTAGGTGACAGACCTATTGCAGGAGCAGATGCACACATTATGAACGTTTGACAAAGCTCGGTATGATGACTACTTAATAGTTTAGTGCACCATGCTTTACGGCTTAGAACCAGGACTTCAAAAACGTTTTGAATGCCACAGAACATATAAAATTTTCTAAGAGTTGAAATGGGTATCTCATACTCATGCTCGTGTCGAGAGGTATGAGACCTCTGACAGTACTTTGCCTACAAGGTGGAGGAGAATAGCTCAACCAATGAGCATGTGCTCAGATTGTCTGGGTACTACAATTGCTTGAATCAAGTGGGAGTTAATCTTCCAGATAAGATAGTAATTGATAAAGTTCTCTAGTCACTATCACCAAGTTACTAGAACTTAGTGATGAACTATAATATGCAAGGGATGACGAAAGTAATCCCCAAGCTCTTTGCGATGCTGAAATCGGTGAAGGTAGAAATCAAGAAATAGCATAAAGTGTTGATGGTTAACAAGACCACTAGTTTCAAGAAAAGGGCAAATGGAAAGAAAGAGGAACTTCAAATAATAAAGGCAAGCAAGTTGCCACTCCCATGAAGAAGCTCAAAGCTAGACCCAAGCCTGGAACTGAGTGCTTCTACTGCAAAGGAAATGGTCACTGGAAGTGGAACTGCCCTAGATACTTGGCGGATAAGAAGGATGGCAAAGTGAACAAAGGGATATTTGATATACATGTTATTGATGTGTACTTTACTAGTGTTTATAGCAAACCCCCCGGTATTTGATACTGGTTCAGTTGCTAAAAGTAGTAACTCGAAACGAGAGTTGAAAAATAAACAAAGACTAGTTGAGGGCAAGGTGACGATGTGTGTTGGAAGTAATTCCAAGGTTGATAAGATCACCATCGCACACTCCCTTTACCTTCGGGATTAGTGTTGAACCTAAAATAAATGTTATTTTGTGTTTGTTGAGCATAATATGATTGGACTTTTATTGCAATACGGTTATTCATTTAAGTCAAAGAATACTTGTTATTATGTTTACATGAATAAAACCTTCTGTGGTCATACACCCAAGGTGAATGGTTTATTGAATCTCGATCATAGTGATACACATATTTATAATATTGAAGCCAAAAGATGCAAACTTAATGATGATAGTGCAACTTATTTGTGGCACTACCGTTTAGGTCATATTGGTGTAAAGCGCATGAAGAAACTCCATGCTGATGGGCTTTTGGAATCACTTGATGCTTACGAACCATGCTTCATGGGCAAGATGACTAAGACTTTGTTCTCCGGAACAATGGAGCGAGCAACTGACTTATTGGAAATAATACATACTGATGCATGGGGTCCGATGAGTGTTGAGGCTCGCGACGGGTATCGTTATTTTCCGACCTTCACACATGATTTGAGCAGATATGGATATATCTACTTGATGAAACATAAGTCTGAAACATTTGAAAAGTTCAAAGAATTTTAGAGTGAAGTGGAAAATCATCGTAACAAGAAAATAAAGTTTCTACGATCTAATCGTGGAGGAGAATATTTGAGTTACGAGTTTGGTCTTCATTTGAAACAATGCGGAATAGTTTCGCAACTCACACCACCTGGAACACCACAGCGTAATGGTGTGTCCGAACGTCATAACCGTACTTTATTAGATATGGTGCGATCTATGATGTCTCTTACCGATTTATCACTATCGTTTTGGGGTTATGCATTAGAGACAGTTGCATTCATGTTAAATAGGGCACCATCTACATCCGTTGAGATGACACCATATAAACTGTGGTTTAGCAAGAAACCTAAGCTGTAGTTTCTTAAAGTTTGGGGCTATGATGCTTATGTGAAAAAGTTTCAACCTGATAAGCTCGAACCCGAATTGGAAAAATGCGTCTTCATAGGATACCCAAAGGAAACTGTTGGGTACACCTTCTATCACAGATCCGAAGGCAAGATATTCGTTGCTAAGAATGGATCCTTTCTAGAGAAGGAGTTTCTCTCGAAAGAAGTGAGTGGGAAGAATGTAGAACTTGATGAGGTAATTGTACCTTCTCCTAAATTGGAAAGTAGTTCATCACAGAAATCAGTTCTAGTGATTCCTACATCAATTAGTGAGGAAGTTAATGATGATGATCATGAAACTTCAGATCAAATTACTACCGAACCTTGTAGGACAACCAGAGTATGGTCCGCACCAGAGTGATATGGTAATCCTTTCTAGAAGTCATGTTGCTAGACCATGACGAACCTACGAACTATGAGGAAGCAATGATGAGCCCAGATTCCGCGAAATGGCTTGAGGCCATGAAATCTGAGATGGGATCCATGTATGAGAACAAAGTATGGACTTTGATTGACTTTCCCGATGATCGGTGAGTCATTAAGAATAAATGGATCTTCAAGAGGAAGACGAACGCTGATAGTAGTGTTACTATCTACAAAGCTCGAATTGTCGCAAAAATGTTTTTGACAAGTTCAAGGTGTTGACTACGATGAGATTTTCTCACTCGTATTGATGCTTAAAAGTTTGTCTGAATCATGTTAGCAATTGCCACATTTTATGAAATCTGGCAAATGGATGTTAAAACTGTATTTCTTAATGGATTTCTTAAACAAGAGTTGTATATGATGCAACCAGAAGGTTTTGTCGATCCTAAAGGTGCTAACAAAGTGAGCAAGCTCTAGCGATCCATCTATGGACTGGTGCAAGCATCTCAGAGTTGGAATATATGCTTTGATAAAGTGATCAAAGCATATGGTCTTATACAGACTTGCAGCGAAGGCTGTATTTACAAGAAAGTGAGTGGGAGCACTACAACATTTCTGATAAGTATATGTCAATGACATATTGTTGATCAGAAATAATGTAGAATTTTCTGGAAAGCATAAAGGAGTGTTTGAAAGGAGTTTTTCAAAGAAAGACCTCAGTGAAACTACTTACATATTGAGCATCAAGATCTATAGAGATAGATCAAGACGCTTGATATATTTTCAATGAGTACATACCTTGACAAGATTTTGAAGTAGTTCAAAATGGAACAGTCAAAGAAGGAGTTCTTGTCTGTGTTGCAAAGTGTGAAGTTGAGTAAAGACTCAAAACCCGACCACGATAGAAAATAGAAAGAGAATGAAAAGTCATTCCTTATGCCTCAGTCATAGGTTCTACAAAGTATGATATGTTGTGTACCAGACCTATTGTGTACCTCACCATAAGTTTGGCAAGAGGGTACAATAGTGATCTAGGAGTAGATCACTGGACATCGGTCAAAATTATCCTTAGAGGACTAAGGAAATATTTCTCGGTTATGGAGGTGATAAAAGAGTTCGTCGTAAAGAGTTACGTCGATGCAAGCTTTTTTCATCGGTCTAGATGACTTTAAGTCTCAATCTAGATACATATTGAAAGTGGGAGCAATTAGATAGAGTAGCTCCGTGCAGAGTATTGAAGACATAGAAATTTGCAAAATACATATGGATCTGAATGTTGCAGACCTGTAGACTAAAACTTCTCTCACAAGAAAAACATGATCACTCTTTGGGTGTTAATCACATAGTGATGTGAACTAGATTATTGACTCTAGTAAACCCTTTGGGTATTAGTCACATGAAGATGTGAACTAATCACATAAAGATGTGAACTAATCACATAAAGATGTGAACTATTGGTGTTAAATCACATGACGATGTGAACTAGATTATTGACTCTAGTGCAAGTGGGAGACTGAAGGAAATATGCCCTAGAGGCAATAATAAAGTTATTGTTTATTTCCTTATATCATGATAAATGTTTATTATTCATGCTAGAATTGTATTAACCGGAAACTTAGTACATGTGTGAATACATAGACAAACAGAGTGTCACTACTATGCCTCCACTTGACTAGCTTGTTGAATCAAAGATGGTTAAGTTTCCTAGCCATAGACATGAGTTGTCATTTGATTAACGGGATCACATCATTAGATAATGATGTGATTGACTTGACCCATTCCGTTAGCTTAGCATACGATCGTTCGGTTTTATTGCTATTGCTTTCTTCATGACTTATACATGTTCCTCTGACTATGAGATTATGCAACTCCTGGATACCGGAGGAACACCTTGGATGCTATCAAACGTCACAACATAACTGGGTGATTATAAAGATGCTCTATAGGTGTCTCCGATGGTGTTTGTTGAGTTGGCATAGATCGAGATTAGGATTTTGTCACTCCGTGTATCGGAGAGGTATCTCTGGGCCCTCTCGGTAATGCACATCACTATAAGCCTTGCAAGCAACGCAACTAATGAGTTAGTTGTGGGATGATGCATTACGTAACGAATAAAGAGACTTGCCGGTAACGAGATTGAGCTAGGTATTGAGATACCGACGATCAAATCTCGGGCAAGTAACATACCGATGACAAAGGGAACAACGTATGTTGTTATATGGTTTGACCGATAAAGATCTTCGTAGAATATGTAGGAACCAATATGAGCATACAGGTTCCGCTATTGGTTATTGACCAGAGATGAGTCTCGGTCATGTCTACATAGTTCTCGAACCCGTATGGTCCGCACGCTTAACGTTCGGTGACAATTGGGTATTATGAGTTTATGTGTTTTGATGTACCTAAGGTAGTTCGAAGTCCCGGATGAGATCGGGGACACGACAAGGAGTCTCGAAATGGTCGAGACGTAAAGATCGATATATTGGATGACTATATTCGGACATCGGAAAGGTTCCGAGTGATTCAGGTATTTTTCGAAGTACTGTAGAGTTACGGGAAATCGCCGGAAGGGTCAATGAGCCTTCGTGGGCTTTAGTGGGAATAGATGGCAGCAAGGAAGTGTGGGGTGCGCCCCCTAGGCCCAAACCGAATTGGTTTAGGGCTTTGGGGCCGTCCCCCTCTTTCCTTCTCCTCTCCTCCTCTTTCCTTCCCTTCCTAGTTGGACTAGGAAAGGGGGAACCTACTCCTACTAGGAGTAGGATTCCCCTCTTGGGGCGCACCCTATGAGGCCACCGGCCCCCTCCCCTTGCTCCTTTATATATGTGGACAGGGGGCACCCCATAGACATAGAAGTTGATCAGTTGATCTTTTAGCCTTGTGTGGTACCCCCCTCCACCATAATCCACCTCGGTCATATCGTAGCGGTGCTTAGGCGGAGCCCTGCGTCGGTAGCATCATCATCACCGTCATCACGCCGTCGTGCTGACGGAACTCTCCCTCGAAGCTCTGCTGGATCGGAGTTCGTGGGACATCACCGAGCTGAACGTGTGCTGAACTCGGAGGTGTCGTACGTTCGGTACTTGGATCGTTCGGATCGTGAAGACGTACGCCTACATCAACCGCGTTCTCATAATGCTTCCGCTTACGGTCTACGAGGGTACATAGACGATACTCTCCCCTCTCGTTGCTATGCATCACCATGATCTTGCATGTACGTAGGAATTTTTTTGAAATTACTGCGTTCCCCAACATAGCCATGCAGCATGCGATTGTGCATACAAGGTTCTCATAAAGCACCAACTGTGGTGTCTATTCTCAGCTCTAGGTGCTCCATAGAAACCCGTGAATCTCCACTCAAGGGAGTTTTGATCCTTAATTCGCACCATTGTATCAATATGGCCGGAACTATAATTTTTCAACTGAACATCATATTCCTTGGACCAGAAAAGACCTATGCCACCACTTAGTCCTTCACTTTCCACAGCAAAGCATCTCGCAAAACCTAGTTGGTGACGCATATCTTCAACTCTTTTCACCCTGATTTTAGTCTCCATTACAAACAGCAGGGCGGGAACTTCTTGCTTCACAATGATGTGAAGCTCGCGAACTGCCTCGGGGTTCCCAAGCCCTCGGCAGTTCCAACTCAAACAATTCATTGCGATCGGCAGGGCTGCAACGCAGCCTCTGCCGAATTTTCAGGTGTGGGTTTCTTTTTCTTCGTGCCCCCACAGGCTCTTCCTCCTCTTTCATGAGTAGTCTGTCCATCTCCCTCCATTACCTTACCAGCCATATGTTCAGGGTGTGCGGAGCTGTTGCCATCGGTAAGGAGTAGCTGACGACTTGCAACTGGCCGGTACACTTGTTTTGGCGCCTCTTTCCTCTTATTATTCTATGATGTGTTCTTCACTAGAGAGTTCACCTCCACTTGTTCCTTGCCGGGAGTAGTTGAATTCCGAGACTTCCTTTGGCCGCTCGTGTGTGCATGTTGTTCTTTCGATGTGCCGTCACCAGATGTTGTCCTCCTTTTATCCTCTAGTGCCCTTAACTTAGGGCCAAACTGCAGTTCCCCTTTCTCAACCCTGGGGCCTGGGTTGGGACAGAAAGGATCTGAATGACCTAGACGGCCGCAAGAGAAGCAAAAGTGTGGCACTTGCTCATATTGTATGTCATATAGATCAGTTTTGCCCATCTTTGCCGATTGAATCAAGATCCATCTCCTCAATGGCTTCTTGATGTCAACAGAGACTCTCGCACGCAGATATCCACCAACATGATCAAACTGAATAGAAGTGGCTACCTTATCAATTTGCTGCGCAATCAATTTTCCCCATGCATCATTCCGCGGATTGTATGGGAGATTTGGAACCCTAGCCCATAAATTGAGCCGATTACACTGGACCTCATCAGGTCTCATGCAGTCCTCAAAATCAGCCAATATGACGGCGTTTTTGCTAATATGCCAAGGTGAGCCTTCCCAGATCCGTTCGCGATCGCACTGGGATTCGAATTCTGCCACAAAGGTGTTCTCTCCCATCGATCGAAATTGGAGTCCCCTAGGGTTTCCCCACACCGGCCGAAGTGTGTTGGTTATGGTCTGAATATGGAGGAGATTCTGGTGCAAGACCCTGCCCGCCAATAGCCACTTCTCTGGTTTGCCTTCTTCCTTATCATCGATCACCAGCGATGTCGCCTCCTCATCGGTGATCCCTAGTTTCCCGAGTTTCTCTTCGAGCAGGGCCCTGGCCGTCCGTGGGGAGACCGGATCCGCTGCCCGATGATCGCCGCTGGCTGATGCAGACATCTTCCCGCGGAATCCAGGGACGCCCCGCCATGCAGATCCGGCGTGCGCCGTCGAGTTCCGCTCGAAACCCTAATCACCAGAGGTTTCAGGTCTCGTGAAAAAAACAACGCTTTCCAATGCTTCCGTACGTCTGTCCATCTGATGGTTGCCGAGACGGCGAAGCGTGGCCCATAATATTTTCGTTGTAGAAAAAAGAGTATCAAAGTACTACAAATCAGCCGGATGATGCAAGCCTAATTTAAGCCGCCTCTAGAGATGCCCGATTAGATGTTCTCAGCCGTAGGATCAAGCAGCACTGTGCAGCACGGATCGCGCCCGGTGGCGCTCCATTGCAACGTCGACGCCGCTTCATTGCAACCCGGTGAAGCTTCAACGGCCCCGCGACGCTTCCACTCCGGCAGCTACTGGCAATGCTTCATTGCAACTCCGGCGGGCCCCTCGGCGATATTGCATCACAACAACGGCGCCCCGACGATATTTCATTGCAACTTCGGTGCCCCCGATGATATTTCATTGCAACTCCGGTGGTCCCGGGGATGTTGAATCACAGCACCGGATGTCCCCCGGCAATGCTACGTTGCAACTCCGGCGATGCTTCATTGAGAAAACCGACGAGCCCCCAACTGCAGCACCTCGCCACTCGCTTGAAGCACGACAGAGCGCCGGTGGTCCTCTGTCGCGACAACACCGGCGACCCGATGTTGTGCAGCTCCTCTCCTCAGCCTCCCGTTGTAATAGCATGTGTGGCGAGTGGCGACCGCCACGCACCGTGGTCGCCTGCAGCTCCGGCGGCCGCTTCCATGCAGCCCCGCGGGATCTCGCAGCAGCGCCCCTTGTAGCAGCAGCTCCGCCAGCAAACCGCTGCATCGTAGCACCGGGAGTCACAGGAACTGGTACGCGAGCGCAACCCCCGCTGCGGCCTCGATCGTCGGCTTCATCGTGGCAACACCCTTGCAACACCTCAAGTAGCCGTCGTTGCCTGTGCAGGCGAGGGGAGGCTGTCCTTTTGCTATGTAGCAGCAGGTAGGAGCAACGGTGGCCGTCGGCTTGCAGACATTGCAACAGCGGTGCACACCAACGAGAAGCAGAAGCTGGCGGTAGCGGTGGCCATGAGCTTGCCGGCGTTGATCCTGGTCTGAAGGAAGGAGAAGGAAAGGGAGAGGAGAGGTCTGCGGGAAGGGAAAATGGAGCGAGGAAGACGATGGGCATAGGAGAGGAAATGTGCGGCTGTGGGGATAAGGGAGAGGAATAAAGTAAATTGCACAGAAGTACCACAATTGAGGCATTGAAAGCAGATTGGTATCAAGATTGGTAATTTTTACGTGTCAGTACCAATTTTGAGGCGAGGCCTTGCAAAAGAGGCTAAAAGTGTTGTTTATACGTATTGACAGGGAAACTGACCGGTTAGGCCCGCCCGTCAGGTGCCACGCTGGCTAGTTGGCTCGTGCCCGCATGCTGACTCGGACAAGGCTGGGTCGCACCGTTTAGTTGCAGCCCGAGCCTCCGTCTCCGTCTCCGTCGTGCCCGTCGCCACCGCCGACCGCCCGCGCCGCCGTGAGCTCGAGGCCCGCTCCTCCACGACCGCGGCCCTGCTCCGGCCCCACACGCGCACCTTCCCGACCCCGACCCGCCCCGCCGCGCCCGCCTCGCGCTCTCCTCCATCCGCTTCTGCCGCGGCACCAACTCCTCCTCCGCCTCCTCCATCGACGCCGCAGCTTCCTACGCCTTTGCCGCCACGGCTACCTCCTGCCTCACCTCCTCTCCCCTTCCGCCTCCTCCTCCTCATCATCCCCTCCCCCTCCCCCTCCCCGTCAGCCCCTGCGTCCTGCCCCGCCACCGTCTCGGCTCCCCGCGCTGGCGCCCCGGTGGCCGTGGAGCTGCCATGCGGGATGGCCGCCGGCTCGCGCGTCACGGTGGTGGCCCGGCCAACGAGGAGGGACGAGACGGCGTCGCCGCAGTTCATGGTGGAGCTGCTCGGCACCAAGGCCGTCCAGGGGGAGGAGCCGCCCAGGATCAGAGGCGACTTCACCGGCTGCCCCGTCATCGAGCTCAACACCTGCTATCGCATGCAGTGGGCGCTGCCGCAGCGCTGCGAGGGCCCGACGTCCCGGCCCTGACGAGGATAGAGGTGAGCTCCTTTGATTCCACAGTTCAATCTCGCTTTTTCCTTGCCGTTCTCTAAGAAATTTAATAGTAGTATCTCAATTTTGAAGCTATTTGTTCGTTAAAACCAACACAAATTTCATCAGTGAGTTTGCTTGCTATTGGTTCCAATTTCAGTTGATGGCCTCACCTTTGCCGGCTGAACCAGTCAAGTGTGAGAAATGGACTCGGGAATGTCTGAACAGTGGAAGGCCTCACCTCTGCCGACTGAACCTGACGAGCTGTTCATTGGCATCCTTTCTGCAGCCAACCATTTCGCCGAGCGGATGGCTGTCCGCAAGTCATGGATGATTGCTACAAGGAAATCATCTAACAGTGTTGGCCGGTTCTTCGTCGCTCTGGTAAGTACCTGTGGATGATTGCTACAACTTTGAAGTTATTTTGCTGACTTTGCAAACTCTAATAGAAGACTTCTTTACAAAATGGGAAAAAGAGGCCAACGAGGAGCTGAAGAAGGAGGCAGAGTTCTTTGGTGACATTGTTCTGGTCCCTTTCATGGATAGCTATGACCTCGTTGTTTTAAAGACTATTTCCATTGCTGGGTATGGAGTAAGAAAAACTAGTACGTGTTTAACGGGTCATATCTATTAGTTCCCCTTTCCAGTCTCATGTTTTAGTGCGTTCATGCTAGCCTCTGCCTTTCCTAAAGCAAGCATGGGTTTAACTCCAGCTGGAACTATGATTATGATTGCAAATCCAATGATCGTCTTCTAAACACAGGGTGTTATGTTTATCATGCCTACTAGTGGTATTAGAGTATCATATTTATTTTAGAAAAGAATAGAGTATCATCTTTCTGACAAAGTTCTGGTACTGGTAGTGATATATTTCACCCAGCATACATGAGTGTGATGTAATTTACTGCTGCTCTTCAGGAATGGGAAGAAGAAGTATACCCACCTTACGCAAACGGACCGGGCTATGTTATTTCATCAGCGCTGAGTACATCGTATCTAAGTTTGACAACCAGAAACTGAGAGTAAGTCATTACCACCATCTTTGTCAGTCAGTAAGTAAATATCGAAGCATTTGTGTCAGTGTGTCTATAGGCTAACAAACGGATGTGCTTTCCCCTGATTGTGGGTTCAGAAGTTCGACAAGACTCGCCAGCCGGTGGAGTATTCGCACGACGTCAAGTTCTTCCAGGCCGGCTGCTTCGACGGTAACTACACCGCACACTACCAGTCGCCGCAACACATGATCTGCCTCTGGAGGAAGCTGCAGTCCGGGAGCGCTCAATGCTGCAACGCCAGATGACAATGAGATTGCTTGGTAGTTGAAAAGCAACACCCGGCTCTCTGGAGAATCAAACAGCAAGGATGAGTTCGAGTTTGATCTTGATTTGGAGGCCCTCTGGATAGTTAGCTTGCGTAATTCGCTCATTCTTTTGGTCAGTGGCTGGTTAATTCAGCTGCTGATTCTGACACTAGCTAGATGCTGACACCATGTACATGTGTCAATTGTTTTTGATCTAGGAACTAACAGCTTTGCTGATCTCACTTGTATACCGGTTGTTCTTATATATACATATTAGATGTTTCGAGTAAATCATTTTGTGTGTTCAGAGCTGCTCCTGTGCATTGTCGATTCCACCTGCAAGTCTAATTGTTCTAAGAAGTATGCATGTCGCAGATGCCGGTTGAAGCTCCACGACATGCTCGTGCCACGCAGCGCTGCGGCAGCGCCCACTACATGCGGTAGCAGGTGTTGAGCTCAATGACGGGGCGGCCGCTGAAGTCGCCTCTGATCCTGGGCGGCTCCTCCCCCTGGACGGCCTTGGTGCCGAGCAGCTCCACCATGAACTGCCACGACGCCGCCCCGTCCCTCCTCGTTGGCCGGGCCATCACCGTGATGCGCGAGCCAACGGCCATCCCACACGGCAGCTCCACGGCCACCGGGGCGCCAGCGCGGGGCGCCGAGACGGTGGCGGGGCAGGACACGGGGGCTGACGGGGAGGGGGAAGGGGATGAGGAGGAGGCGGCGGCGGAAGGGGAGAGGAGGCGGGGCATGAGGATAGCCGCGACGGCGAAGGCGGAGGAGGCTGCGGCGTCGATGGAGGAGGCAGGGGAGGAGTTGGCGCCGCGGCTGAAGCGGATGGAGGAGCGCGAGGCGGGCGCGGCGGGGCGGGCCAGGGTGGGGAAGGTGCGCGTGTGGGGCCGGAGCGGGGCCGCGGTCGTGGAGGAGCGGACCTCAAGCTCACGGCGGCGCGGGCGGTCGGTGGTGGCGACGGGCACGACGGAGACAGAGACGGAGGCTCGGGCCGCGACTAAACGGTGCGACTCAGCCTTGTCCGAGTCAGCGCGCGGGCACGCGCCAACCGGCCAACGTGGCACCTGACGGGCGGGCCCAACTGGTCAGTTTCCCTGTCAATACGTATAAACAGCATTTTAGCCTCTTTTGCAACGTCTCGCCTCAAAGTTGATACTCACACTTAAAAGTTACCAATCTTGATATCAATCTGTTTCCAATGCCTCAATTGTGATACTTCTATGTAATTTACTCAGAGAAATAAGTGGCGCGTAGGGCCCAGCTGGAACGCGTCGACGCTGTTTTCATCCGGTTTAAAACAAACATTTTCCATAATATTTTCGTTGTTAAAAAATAAAAAAAGGAGCAGTACGTATAATATTTCCAATTAATATTTCCAATTCCCGCTCCGCGTCGCTTTTTCCAAATTTCTTCGTGCTCTGCACCCCCCTTCCTTCTCGAGGAAGACTCCGACCCTCCGCCCCCCTTCTCCCGGAAGAAACCCCACACCGGAACCGCAAAACCCCAGCCCACCCACCCAAAATTTCGATAACTCCTCCTCCCCCCCTCCCCATTCCCTTCCAAACATCTTCCAGGAACACGAGGAGGCCGAGGGGATCGGACGCGAAGGCGAAGGCGAGAGATGTCGGCGAAGCTGCGGGTGGAGGAGCTCCGCGCCGAGCTGCAGCGCCGCGGCCTCGACGCCTCCGGCACCAAGCCGGCGCTGGTGAGCCGCATTCCCTTCTCGAGAACTTCCCTAGCAGCCACGAACGGACCGACCGGGTGCTGTCTCGCGGCTCACGCTAGGGTTCCTCTCTCACACCCACGCCGCCGCCCCATCCCCCCTCTCGCCGCACCCATCCAATCTATTGTGTCTCGTGTCTCTCTCCGGGCGGCGGAGGCGTAGCGGGGCGCGATGGCCGCTGTGGGGCGTGCGCGGCTCGGCGGGCTGACGGAGCGCGGGGTTGGGGGTCGGGGGTCAAGGACGAGCGGCGGTGGCGGCCTAAGGTCGCGTGTGGCAGGCACGGGCTGTGGCTGGCTGAGCGCGCGCGCGCACAGGCGGTAGAAGCGGTCACGGGCTGTTCGCGCTCCTTTTCTCTGAATTTTGCCTCGACGGCACCGGTAGCAGAGTCACGGACAGGAGCAGCAAATCTCTCTGAATTATCGGATTTCCTGCTCTGTCTTTTTGCGTCATCTAGCTGCAATCCGCTGGCCAGCATTTGCTGTTGTGTGCACAGTTAAGTTGCTGAATGTGCGCACCATGTGCTTGTGCATATGTGTATATATGCCCACACCCGCTTCGCTCTTGTGATGTGTATCTTTGTGCTTACAAACATTGAGACATATGGGGATTGTCGTTGTGACTTACGTCCTGCAATTCCTTTTCCACTAGGTGCTAAGGCTGGACGTTGCAATCCGTGAGGAAGAGAAGGAGGCGGCTTCTGCAGCTGAGATATGTAATGTAGATGGCATAGACGGTGTGGTTATGGATGGCGAAGCAGAAAGCAAGAGCAAAAGGAAGAGGAAAAGGCATGGTGAAGGTGAAAATGAGGAGGAAAATGACATTTTGGATGTGGCAAAGCTACAGAGCATGGGCTATCGTGAGCTGCAGGCTTTGGCCAAGGCACGGGGGCTCAATACTAATGGGGGCAAGAAGGATGTTCTACAGAGGTTGCTCTCCAGCCCTGCTACTTCTGTTGTGGATTGTGGTATTCAAGACAAGAAGGAAGTAGCAGAAGGTTTGTTTGTCAATTAATTTCCTTATATTGGTTATTGAGTGGTAGGCTCTGAACTTTACCTGAGTATTAACTGTTCACTGTGTATTGGTTCAGCTGATGATGGGAAGGTTGAGGAGCTGAAAAAGAAAAAAATAGTCACAGATGTGATGCTGGATGCGGCACAGCTACAGGGCATGGGCTACCGGGAGCTGCAGGCATTGGCCAAGGCACGAGGACTTGCAGCGAATGGGATCAAGAAGGATGTTATTGAGAGGTTGCTATCAACCCCTGCTAATTCTGTGGCAGTTGCTGATGGTGGTTTCCAGGACAAGAAGAAACTTGCAAAAGGTTTGTTGATCTATTAATTGTATTGATCACCGGAGGGTGAGGTTTGAACTTTACCTGTTTTTTGGCATGGTCGTTTATGCATTTTTGTTCGTGCAGGTGGTGTTGGGGAGGTTGAAGAGGAGGTGAAAAAGGAGAAGATTGTCAAAGCCACGAAGAAAGGTGCTGCAGTGCTGGATGAGCACATCCCTGACGATATAAAAATGACCTATCATGTATTGCAAGTGGTGCGTGAGTTTATTATTGGTTAATTTTTCTTACCCATATTGTACCTTGGATGTGTGCACTTCAATTGAAACCATGGTTCACTAAATTCCTACGTCCTATGCAGTATGCATGCTGAGTGAGTTCAAATCAAAACATGATCTATCCATGAATGTCAAACTTAGACAATGCAAAACATGATCTCTCATGAATGTCAAACTTAGACAATTCCTCCAACCAAATTAAATATTTTCATTCATATGGTATCTGATGCATTACATCATGTTCAGGTTGTCACTTTGGCTTTAATATTCATAGATGTGATAGCCTATGGCGGCACCCAAATATACCATCTTAGCAGGCCTAATTTTACCATGTGTTTAGAGAATAGACCAACAAAAACTTTCACTGGCATCCTTCATGTATCATCTTAGTATTCACTATGTAGTATGTACAGTAGCTACAACGCATTCATCTTAGTATTCACTATGTACAGTAGCTACCTTGAACGGTTATCTGTTCTTTCTACTATTTTGTTCACATCTTCGTTATACATATTTTATTGCAGGGTGACGAGATTTATGATGCCACCTTGAACCAGACTAATGTTGGAGACAACAATAATAAGTACTATATCATTCAAGCTTTAGGTTTGTCCTGCAACTGCAAGTCACTGTTGCTTACTAGCACCAGCACCACGAACCTATGAATGATGTGTAACATTCAATGGAAAATTAATTAGTGTTTGTTAACTGTAGAATCTGATGCTGGTGGAAGCTTCATGGTTTTCAATAGATGGGGGAGAGTAGGGGCACGAGGTCAACAAAAGCTACATCCCTGTTCAACACGGGACGAAGCAATAGACGAGTTTGAGGGAAAGTTTGAGGACAAAACAAAGAACAGTTGGTCTGACCGCAAGAATTTTGAGTGTTATGCAAAGAAATACACATGGCTTGAAATGGACTATGGTGAAGTCGACAAGGAAACAGTGAGATTTGGCTTTTAGTACTTACTTTGCAGTTTAGCACTTTTGTTGTTTTTAATCCTGTGGTCTTCAAATTTCAGACTCAGGTTCAAAAGAAAGGTTCCATTACCGATCAGATAAAAGAGACAAAGCTTGAAACTCGAACTGCCCAATTCATATCCCTCATTTGCAACATAAGTATGATGAAGCAGCAAATGATGGAAATTGGTAAGTAACTTGACAGTTCCTGCTTTTTGAACTGACATGAGCATCATAACATTCATCTGTTACAGTGAGCTTCTTATCTGTGTTTATATGCTAATTTGATATATTGTTAGCACCCTGCAATCTTCATGATGTATCACCACCTTCATGTTCTGATGTGCCCGTACATGTATCTGTACAACTTAGGTTTCTATATGATTCAGGAGTTATAACTAGTTAGTTTTAGGAACTGAATACAAAGAGTTAATGGCCATACTAGAAATACATATGATCATCTGCTCAACTACTGGAGTTGGATTAATTCGGTTGAAAAAGATCTTTTATGTTCTATGTTGTCCCAAAAGTTTTCGTTCTTTGTTTTTGACAGGTAGATATACCTGTTGCTTACTCATGTAGCATTTGCTTTTACTAATTCATCCTGCCTAACCAATTAGGTTATAATGCTGATAAACTTCCCCTTGGAAAGCTAAGCAAATCTACAATACTTAAGGTGAGTTATTTTGATGCATCTTTCCTTGGAATTATCAATTCAGTATGCATATTACGCGTTGAAGAAAATCGCATAACATGAACTCTAGTACTTATAGATTTAAATCGGTATGCGGTAACAGTTTGCATTTTGAGGTCTTGGTTTCATTTTCCATTATCTTGTCCTTTCTCTCTATTTTGATGGTGACTTTTCAAAGCTTTCCACAGGGCTATGATGTTTTGAAGAGGATTTCCAATGTTATTTCAAGGGCAGACAGAAGACAGCTTGAACAATTGACTGGGTGGGTCCATCTTCTGTTTTTATCTGACTGCAACCGTTAAATATAACAATTACACATGCCAATTGTTTTTAGTGAAAGCTAGTTCATCTTTGAGGATTTGAAGGGTAAACATCTCCAGGTTTCATTTTTGATAAAATGGTTCGGTCACTAGGATGGACTACAGTTAATGGCTGTTTTGCCTATGTAGCGTAGTCGCATAGACTTATCAGGATCTGCAGCATGTAATGATGATAGTTGTGCAATGCATGACATGCAGCATGTAATGATAGTTGTGCAATGCACGACATCATTCACCATATTTGTATGTCATGTTGTTTAAAGACCTATATTTACTACAATTTCTTATATTACCTTTGGCTACAGGGAATTCTACACCGTGATTCCTCATGACTTTGGTTTTAAGAAGATGCGTGAGTTCCAAACTTTCTAGATTAACTGAACTTCCAGCCAATATTTAGCATATCCGGCTATGTTTTATACCTTGTAGGAGCAAATCTGATCTTCTAACAAATTTATCTGACAGGTGAATTCCTTATTGACACTCCTCAGAAATTAAAAGCTAAGCTGGAAATGGTAATAGTATTACTATGTTCGGCATGTTCGGCTTAATCTCAGCATTTTAACTGTCATGAGTTGTTAAAATCTTATGCTCAACAAATGATTCTTTTCAAGAAAACTTTCGGAACAATGGATGTTCTAATATTTATGTGGTTCTGTCTCCATCATGTACACTACTGTCTAAGGAAGAAACTTACCTGTCATCCATCTCAAAAGAGCTATCAGGGTTGTTCAAAATTTATGTGGATTGTAGTTTCACATTCAAATTGTTTTCTTGCAAATATTCATATTTGTATGCCACTATGACTTGCATACTACTGTCTAAAGGAAGAAACTTACCTGTCATCCATCTCAAAAGAGCTATCAGGGTTGTTCAAAATTTATGTGGCTTGTAGTTTCACATTCAAATTGTTTTCTTGCAAATATTCATATTTGTATGCCACTATGAATTGCACCGTTGTCTCTATTGCCTCCGATTTCCATGGAATCTTCTCAGTGTTATTTTGTTGCCTTTTCTTAGGTTGAAGCCCTTGGGGAGATTGAAATTGCAACTAAGCTTCTGGAGGATGATTCAAGTGACCAGGCATGATATTTTGCAAATAAATCTGTTTAAAGATTGAACTCTGGAGTTACATCAGTTGCAAATTTTTTATTTATCTTTGATTTTCAAGCTTGTGGTTCATGTTATTATGCATAACATGCTTTCATACTGTCTTGGATAACCAAAACTGTGATATGAATTTCTACTTGTTGCTTAAACTTGTTTTCCCATTGTTTTAAGTAACTAAAGCATCTTTGTGCTTGTATACCCTTTGCACATGTTGCAACCTAACTGCAACGTGTTCTGGAATGTAGGAGGATCCACTGTATGCTCGATACAAGCAACTTCATTGTGACTTTACGCCTCTTGAAGTTCATTCAAAAGAGTACTCTATGGTAATACTTCTACAAATAATCTCGACCCACAATGGTATTTACGGCTCTTAAAATTACATATTGCTCACCAGGTGCATGAAGGTGCAACTGTCATTATAACAACTAAAGTGGGGATATCTTTAGCATTTTCTTCTTTTAAAATGTCTGATTACTTTATTGATTGACTTATCACGCTTGAATGGCTTTACTTCTTATCCACTACATTTATTCTTTTAATCTTGTGAATGTTGATGTTTGTCCAGTTTTTTCTTGAAGGATTTTGGGTTTAACCATGTTTGAAAATCTCTGCTGTCCAGATAAAAACATATCTGACGAATACACATGGCAAAACACACTCGGGTTATACTATTGACATATTACAAATGTTTAAGGTGTCAAGACATGGTGAAACAGAGCGGTTTCAGAAGGTCAGTGGGTCTTCCTAATCCGCCGCGTCTAAGCATTTCAAGAGAACTGCTATAAATGTCTATTTCTCAAAATATTCTTGCAGTTTGCTAGTGCAGGAAACAGGATGCTTTTATGGCATGGTTCTCGGCTGTCCAACTGGGCTGGGATATTTTCTCAGGGTAATGCTATCCACGATTGTCATTGAAGCTTTTTATTCATAAGTATAGAAATAGATTTGCTTGTTTGTTTTACTCCCTCCATTCCAAAATATAGTGCGCCTGCGCTTCCCGAGGTCCAACTTTGACCATAAATTTAGCCAACGAGACCAACTGCGGCGGGAGAAAAAATTATATAATTGAAACTTCTTTCGAATACGAATTCACTGATATAATTTTTGCTCCCGCCGCAATCGGTCTTGGTAGTTAAATTTACGGTCAAAGTTGAAGCACGGGGATAGAGGAAGCACTACATTATGGAATGGAGGGAGTATGAGTTATGACATACTAGTTGCTGTTCCTAGTTCCCGGAAATAGCATTTGGGTCCCATCAAATGTACATTAAGATTAATTTACCTAATTACCTTCATCTGCATGAATTTGTGCTTCATCATTATCTGAATGTATTTTCTGGTGGAGCCTCTCTTATGTTAACTGCCTTTGTTTATAGCCTCAACTGTTTGTTAGTATAAATGAATGGCAGTTTTAAAACTAACATGATTCTTGCTCTCAGGTTTGAGAATTGCTCCTCCTGAAGCGCCTGTTACTGGCTACATGTTTGGAAAAGGGGTTTACTTTGCCGATATGTTCTCCAAGAGTGCAAACTACTGCTATGCTTCACAAACATCTAGATCTGGGGTGCTGCTTCTATGTGAGGTCTGTTTACCGTTGTCACCTCCAAGATATCAGGATCTGGGATTTTGCATGTTACATGTTAGCCCAAGCGTTGTATTATTCACCTCATCTTATCCATGATTGAGTGTTGGTTTCAAGAGCCCAACCATTTTTGTGTGGTTATTCATGTGTTGATGACTTGCATTTCTATGTGGTCTGCTTTTAACGTTTACTCAACTTACATCTGCCAGGTTGCACTGGGCGATATGAATGAACTACTAAATGCGAAATACGATGCTGATAACCTGCCCAAGGGAAAACTAAGGTCAGTTTCTGATGCAACATGCTTTCGATCAATTCCAATGCTCACTTGATTCGAAAAGGAACACCATGTTTACATTATGTCTTTCCTTACAAAAATCAAGTCTTTATTTAGTCAGTACTATTCCCAGACCACTGGATCAGATGGGGGATAATATTGTTGTGTGTAAAGTGCACAATTCTATCAGTTGGAAACATCTGGTTAATAACATAAATATTGCTGTTGCTGCTTGATACGAGTATGAGAAACATCTGGTTTCAATCATTTTGATGCAGTACCAAAGGAGTTGGCCAGATGGCACCAGCGGAGTCGAAGGTCACTGAGGATGGCGTTGTTGTTCCACTGGGAAAACCCAAAGAGGAACCTTCAAAGAGGGTATGTTGTTTTGTTCACTTTGTCGGTACACTGTTGTAATCCAACCCTGTAGAAATGCAGGAGCTCTATGATGATTAACCATGTCACTGGTTGCAGGGTAGCTTGCTGTACAATGAGTACATTGTTTACAACGTAGAGCAGATCAGGATGCGGTACGTGCTCCATGTTTCCTTTAACTTCAAGGGAGGACGGTAGACAAGTCAGGCTCGTGGGAAGCTGGAAACTGGAGGCAATGATGCGGGACCTCCATCGTAGCAAAACCACCTTTTTGTTGAGCAAATGTTTAAGCCTTTCCTCGCATTTTAATGCCGGTTCCAGGCTTCCAGACTCTGATGGCTGATGCTGCGTGCATATTTAATGGCAATCTATTTTCTCAATGACTGCATTTCTTTGTGGACAGCAACCAAAATGAACCCTGATGAACAGTAAAATTTGGAGAAGTTGTAAAACTTTGTTATCTCCCATGCATGAGACACGCCGTGCATGGATCAGCCGCTCGCTTTAGATGGAGATTCGGATAGATGCACATCTCTTCTAGTTGTATTTCAGCCAGTCATATGTCCTACTCCCACTCCTAAGGCTGTGTTCGGTTGGCATGGTTTTGAAGGGGTTTGGCAGGGATTAAATCCCATACAAGTCAAATCCCTGCCAAAACCACTCCAATCCCCTTGAGACAGGGTGTAACCGAACAAAGCCTAAAGTAGCATGTGCTTAACTGATACTCATGGTCCATGCACCCACTCCTTGCCACATTGCACACTCATGTTTTTTCAAAGTTTGAAATCAAAAGCCTGATTTAGTATCAGGCACTCAGTAAACAAGCCATTTGATGGAAAAAACTTTGGTCTAGGAATTATCTATAAGGGTGTGTTTGGTAGCCTGCGTGTAGGGTGCATGAGGCTAAAAGTTCCCTACCCAACCCACTTTCAGGTGTTTGGCAGGGTGTATGGGCTCTTCTGGGCATAGCCCGTCTGATGCAAAAAAGGCCCCGAGCTATGCTCGCTGGAGCACCCACGTACATGCGAGCTGGGCTCAGCGAGGCTCGGTTCGACCCCCGCAAAAATCTCCTCCCGACCCACTACGCTCGCCCCACCCCTCTCGCTGACCTAGCCGCCACCCCTCGCCCCCATCTCTCTCCCGCGAGGCCGCGAACAACCATGGCGACTGGCGCCTGATCTACATCCCCGCCGGCCCCCTGTTCTTCTACCTCGCCGCCATAACCGCCGCCCCGGTCTACCTCACCGCCGCCCCGGTCTACCTCGCCACTGCGCCGGTCTACCTCGCCACGGCCCTGCTCTTCAAAGCGCGGCCGCCGCACGTGGATCTCGCCGCCGCCAGGCCTAGGCCACCGTCGCCGCCGGAGAGGTAGACCTCCGCCCTCACCCCTTCCTTCCTGCCTCGTTCCCCTCCTCCCTCCTCACCCCTTCCTTCTTGCCTCGTTCCCCTCCGCCCTCCTCACCCCTTCCTTCCTGCCTTGGGCTCACAGGGAGTAGCCGCTGCTACGTGACCAGAAACTGCTCCTCTGTTCCCTTATGATTATCATGTATAGGTGGTCAAAATGATTACAGTAGATGTATAACTTATGATTGTTGTACCTATTATGCTCATATTTTAGTTTGTTCAGTGCTTGTCATGCTGGAAAAAAATCTGTTGTGCTAAGTATCAATTTGTTTGTATTGTCATAGATGGATGAATTGGCAAGAAAACGAAGGCAATTAATTGTGAGAGGAGCCGGTCTAGTGGCTGGATTGTATGCATACAAGATGATCATGTTTAGAAGAGCTAGGCAACAAACAGCGAGGATAACCGTGGGCAGCATGGCCGATCGTGCCATATCTAGAGAGTCCAATTTGAGATATATTTATCACTCTAGTGATATAAATTGTTCAAATCAATTAAGAATGAGAAAAGCTCCTTTTTTCCGTTTGTGTGCTATATTTAGAGAGAGAAATCTGTTGTTGGATAGCATCCATACTTCTATCGAGGAACAAGTAGCCATGTTTCTTCTAGTAGTTGGCCATAACCAAAGGTATAGGACACTTCAACCGATCTTTAGAAGATCTACCGAAGTCATTAGTAGGTATTTTAAGGCAGTGCTTTATGCTATTGGGGAGTTGAGAGATGAGATGATTCGGCCTCCCTCCAACCATTGTCATCGTAAAATACAAGAAAGCACTCGCTTCAATCCATATTTCAAGGTAATTATTTTTGCAAACAAATGCAAACAATCAATCCGACTTAAGAATAACAATCATTTGCCTTTTTTAATTAGGATTGTGTTGGAGCAATTGATGGGACTCATGTGCTTGCTAGAGTCCCAAAAAGTATCTCAGCTGCCTTTAGGGATAGAAAGGTGGGGACTACCCAAAATGTCATGGCTGCGGTAGACTTTGATCTAAAGTTTACCTATGTACTTGCGGGTTGGGAGGGATCAGCTCATGATGCCCTTATACTTGCAAATGCATTGGAGAGGGAAGATGGGTTGAAAGTTCCTACAGGTAATAAACTAGGGCCTACTACCTAAATATATTAATATTTTTACCCATAGCTAATAGTTGCTATTTCATAGGAAAATTCTTCCTTGTTGATGCGGGGTATGCTGTGAGGCCGGGTTTTCTTCCACCATACCGTGGCACGAGGTACCACTTGAAAGAGTATGGACGAGGGAACCATCCTCAAAATGCTAAAGAGTTGTTCAACTTAAGACACTCTTCTTTGAGGACAACGGTTGAAAGGGCTTTTGCCGCATACAAAAACCGTTGGAAGTTTGTCTACAATAAGCCGTTCCATGGTTACAAGACTCAAGTAAAAGTAGTGCTAGCTTGTGCAATTCTTCACAATTGGGTACTTCAATATGGTGAGGATGAGTATTTCCCACCTGAGGAAACATGGGAGCCGGAATCCAATGATGAAGATCACAATGATATTGTCCATGACAATATTTCTTGGGCTCATAAGAGAGATGAATTTGCAAATCAGATGTGGGCGAATAGAGGGCTAGCAAACATTTGATGTATCATGTGTCTTGGTGTTGTAAAACTATTGCTGTACTATTATATTTATGTGCTGAAACATGATTTTGATGGGCTGAAATATGCTTATTTATGTGCTGAAATGTGTTTTTGTGTCCTGGAATTCATATTTATGAGCTGAAACATGATTGTGAGCTGCTGAAATATGATTTTTATGTGCTGAAACATGTTTTTGTGTGCTGGACTTCATGTTTATGAGCTGAAACATAATTTTGAGCTGCTGAATTATGCTTATTTATGTGCTGAAATATGTTATTAACTTCTGGATTGTCTATGTTGTAGATGGATGATGAGGTGCAGGAGGTTCCAAGTGTTGGTGCTCTTCCCAAGAAGGCCCCCAAGGTCATGAATTGGACTCCTCCTATGTCGGCGTTGATGTTGAAAGGCCTTTCAGAGGTGGCGTCAAGAGGTGCCAAGACTGACAAAGGATTCAAAGAGGTTGAAAAATTGAAAGTTGCAAAGCGTATATCTTCTTTCGTTGGTTATGACGTGTCTATTACGCAAGTGCACAATCATATTCGCAAGTGGAGGAATAGGTGGACAAGGCTTGTCTATTTGAAGGCTTTAAGTGGGGCACTTTGGGATGATGACAAGAAGATGGTAGTGCTAGAAGAACAACACTATTTGGGCCACACTCAGGTATGCATGTCCATGTACCAGCCTTTTTTGAATGCTGAAATGAGTTATCTTAGTGCTCAAAGAGTGTTAAAATGATACAGTTTTGCCAAAAATAATGATGTTTCATAGCTGAAATGATGTCTTAGTTAATTATTTTTGTTCAAATGGTGTTGCAGGATCATCCAGCAGATGCTGAATTGCTCAATTCTCCACTGGAGAACTACGACTATATGGAACTTTGCTTTGCTAATAAGCATGCCACTGGGAAATATGCAATGGGCCCCGGTGTGCCCCTGGGAACGCCTATTGTTGTGGAAGACAAGGATAAACCGAATGTCATGGAGGGGGAAGGAACAACGGATGAGGTATTGCAACATCTTCCTGGATCTAACTTTGTACTTCCTACTGCTAGTGCCACTCAGGACCCTTCTCCTACTTCACATAAGAAGAGAAAGAGGGCATCTGGCTTGACAGAGGAGGACTCAATCCAGTGTAGCAACATGACTGATGCTATGCGTGAGATTGCAAGTGCTATCAACAACACTTGCCATGCTGAAACACACCCCGACTTGTACAAGGATGTCATGGACCTTCTTGTGTTTAATCAAGATGAGCGCTTGGCTGTTTTAGATTATCTCACAGAACATAAGGCAAAAGGCCTAAACTTTGTGAAGATGGATGATGAAGTCCGAAAAGCATCGTTCAAGCGAATCTTGAAAGCCAATCCCGGTCTTGTTTGAGTTGTTGTTAGTTGGTGCTTGATGAGACAGTCCCTTTTGTAATGCCTATTATAAAGTGTACTTCAAATTAGACTATGTAATATGAATCTAGTGATGCACTGCTACGAATTATGGTTATTATTCTTATGTAATATGAATCTAGTGATGCATTGCTTCAAATCAAGGTTATCATGTGTTATGTTAATTGTTGATTATTTTATTTATATTATCATTGTTCAAATTATGTTGGCATGGTAACATTTTATTGCTCGAATTGTTCCATGAATTGTCGAAATGTTGTTTCAATATTTGTCTTGGCGGCAAAAAAATCATTCATGGAGCATACCTCAGATACAGGCTACCAAACACAGTCTCTGTGCAACATGTCTCGTCTGATGCAGCCTACCAAACACAGTCTCAGCTCAGCATGCATCAGTACATACATTGCTACCAAACAACTGCAGTTGCATGTACTGAGCATGTCTAGACTAAGCATGGCTCAAATGGGAACAACTATGCTAGGGTGGGAACAGCTACCAAACACACCCTAAATGGACTTTGCTGCACGAACGCTCCACTCATGCATGGGGTGATATATGGAGAAACAATTCCTTATTTAACATTATCTTAAATTCCGTTTCCTTATTTGACACTAAATACCTTTTTCTTTCCTATCTAACAACGAGTCTAAATTTTATGTTTTTTATAACACTTTCGTCCATTTTAAGACTAAATGACACCTGAGAAGACCCTTTTGCTCCTCATATAATATGTGTGTGGAGGGCAGTGGCACACACACGCAACATCAATGTGAGGCCAGTAGCACACACATAGCAACACATAAACACGCAACAACCACACGCACGCACACACAGCAGCACACACGCACGCAACACACTCACAGGCAGCAGCACACACACACGCGTAGCACACACGCAGCAGCAGCACATACCTAGCAGCAGCACACAGCACACAAGCATGCAAACATCACACACACACGTACATACGCATGCACTAGCAAACACACACACACACCAGCACACGCACACAAACATCACACACACACGTACATACGCATGCACTAGCAAACACACACACACCAGCACACGCACACAAACACACACACACGGCACACAGCAGTAGCATGGGTATGCGTACACACGCGCGCGCAACATCACACAGGGCGTGCTTGGTTGCCGTAGTCTACAGTAGCTGCATTGCACAGCCTTCTCAACTCAGCCTGACTATACAAATGCAATCTCAAATGCACCATCTGCATATTGTTTAGTTGCCTGCATGCCCTCTTGTCTGCATGGGCTGAACCACACTGCTTGGTGTTTTGTTGTCTGCATGTTAGTGGACAAATCCAAGGTATGGTGTTTGGTTGTATGCAACGCCTGGTGTGTGGTAATCTCTTTGGCTAGTTGGTGAGGTTACCAGCACACTTCGGCACAACAATGTAGCAATCATAAACAGAGCAAAGTATAAACAGAGGATCAACTACTTAAGAGCATATTTCAGATAAGCAGTACCACATTTCATAACAGTTCAATGCATAAACCACAAACATAAATAGTTCAAAGCAGACTCAATAGTAGTACTTAGGAAGAGGTGCCCCGGCTCTAGTCCTTGGCGGCGAAGGTTTCGCCGTGCTTCCCGTACTTGTTGACGACCTCAATGCCATCGTCGTCGAAGATGATGACCTTGAGGGTGTCGGGAGTGAGGAGCTTGAATGCCACCATGTAGCCGATCTTGATCTGATGAACGGCTGCGTAGGTGGCCCAACCCTGATCCAGGGTCACCCTGCCGTTCATCAGCTTCACCGCCAGCTTTCAGGAGCAGCCGATGTTGTTCCTGAATTTGAACTCCGTCGGCACCACAACAAAGTGCTTGGTGAAGTCCAGAGGCATGAGGATGCACTCAAACTTCAGTGCAAGGATGACCTTGAAAAAATGAGTTGAGCCATCCTCCTAATGGTAGTCACCCCGTGTCCCGCTCCTCCTTGCTAGCCGTCGCTACTGCTAGGGCTCGTCGTCGCCAGTTCGTGTCGACCCGTGGAGGCATGGACTGAATCGAATAAACGAAGGAACGTCCAGATCGAGCGTCGTGGACGGGAGGTCGTGGTGGTGCTTAACTTGCATATGGCCCAATAGTATACCTGACTTCCATAAGGACCAATAACGCGAGAACAGGATCGATGGCTGAGGAACACCCAATACGTGGTTTTATTTTCGGTGGATTTTTTTAGCGAACGATTTATACATAGTAGGGTGAAAAAATCGCTGGAAATCAAGGTAAGGCGAGCGCCCAACCTCCTACCGAGAGCTCCGCCTGTGACATTACACACACGCGCGCATAGAAACATACCATATGAGGGCAAAATAATTTTTTCATGTGTCATTTAGGTTTGAAATGGACAAAAGTGTTATAAAAGGCATAAAAATTTAAACTCGTTGTTAGATAAGGAAAACATTATTTGTCGATGTCAAATAGGGCATAAAATTTAGATACGGTGTTAAATAAGGAATTGGAACATAAATGTAACGAATACAAAATATGTCACTCAACCACAAAGTAATATATAGAATTGACATTCCATAAATATTTCACACTAAAGGAAAAACTATATCATCTCACATCATGTGGACTGAAACGGCCCCCCATAGAAGAATCGCCCATCGACAACGGGAGTGGCTCAGTAGATATTCGAGTTAGTAATGACAGTGGGTGAGTCTTGCGTCAACGGCGAGGCTTGGCCATTCTGATCGAAGATTTGGATATTGCTCATGAGCGCGGACGCAATCGCATCACCCTGGGAAGGTAGCCACTGCCCATCGGAACTAAATTCGTCGTGTGGGTCTGCACGTATCCACCAAAACGGATAGACGGCGCTTGGTTCGCCATCCCTCTGGTAAATAACGACTTGGGGAAAGACCCAATAAATGCAGGGTCATCCTGATTGAGCCCGTAATACACCAGCCAGTCTCCCATTACGCCGTCCTGTAATTTAGGGGATAGTTAGGTTCCAACGATGCATAGAGTTGAATGAAATACGTCTGTTAACATTTAGCAAAACCACTAATACGAAACTTGCAAAGCGTGCCCAGCAAATTGGCACAACTTAACATGCAAAAGTACAGTTTTCATGACATGTTTTCATACATATCACCCATGTTGAAAAAGCTAATTGACACGACTTAACATGCAAAAGTACAGCTTTCATGACATGTTTTCATACATATCCCAGATGTCGGGAAAAACACATAACATGCATGTTTTTTTTATCATATATCATATCTATTCAATACAATCACACAAAATTTTTAAACCAGTGCACATCAATGATCATATAATTTCATGTTAATTTAAAATTTGGTAAAAAAGAACCAAATAACATGCAGATAGAGCAAAGATGTGTACTTTTAGTAACAAAATTACATGTAAAAAAACCAAGTAATTATACTTATACAAATTAAGCATAATATGAAATATTAATTGCCCACCATTGATGAGAAATTATGAGATGGATTAGATCAACACTGCCCACATAGACTGCTTTTATATTAGCTTCGTAGATACAGAGATACATGTCTAGCTAAGAAAGTGAGATTTCGGGTGTGGACGGATGCATCTTATTATATGATTGGAATCTAAGATGAATTTCACATTATGTTTTCAGGAATTTTTTTTGTATAATTTTACATAAATTAGTAAACATCTCGGGATGAAACCACATGCCAATATTGGGTGGAGGTGTGTACCTTAAAAATTATAATAGTGATGGTTTGTTTGAGTCCCTTGGGTTGGGAAACTGTCTCAATTACACCTCCGAGCGTCATGGGTGCACCCTCTGCCGGCCGAAAATCGCACTGGGCATTGGGGCAACCAGTTTCTTGTAACCCATCATTCTACATCAACAGTAAAGAAGAAGAAGAACAACAACACGTGTTAGTCCATAGAAGGATAGTTAATTAAGTCATGCATCTTGTGGATCCCAAAGCAGCCTACAATCTTATATGTAGATTAAAAAGAAACGAAGGGAGTATTATAGACTCACCGTCCATAGGCCAGCTAAACGGGTGCGCGAATCGCCGTACATCTTGGGTGAAACCTAGAAGAACGACAATGATCGAGGAAGCAATGTAAGCCATCTGTATATCACATCTCTCCATGCATTTGGCGCTGGCATGCATGTTGATATCACACACACTTACCTCCCAGCCGATCTGGATTGTACTGTAGCTGCTCGGCTCACCGTCTCCTACGTCGAAGAGGATGATCGAGCCCACAGTGTACTGCTCGATGCCGAGGTTGAAGTTGTACACGTCCATCGTCGCCATGATCCCGTAGTAACCCTGATCGGATGCTGCTGTCTGGTGCGCAGCAACCTAAGTGACGACACAGCACAAAGTCAAGTTTTTTGTGTTCATCAAGAGTATTAGCGATGGTTTTGGAATATATCTCAAATCAAGAGTATATGCTAGTCTCCCGGCAAAAAAGTAAAAATAAACATAAACATACTTACGTATTCTGTTTGAAAACCAGATTCAGTATCGAGTGGTGAAACTTGACCGAGCGACCATCTTCGGGGGAACATCCTCGTTTCGTTCCTCCACTTTTGGAGGTTTACCTGATCAACAATGAACGTGCAAATTATCAAACTTATTTGTAATTTAGAAATTTGATTAACACGATCGATTATGAGTATACATACCTGTTGATTAGTTGGGTAGAGACGGGCAGCATTGGTTCCAGTGCCGGCCAAAAGCACCATCCACACGGTGAGACGAAGAAGATCAACCATCGCCTCGGCCGGTCTGATTGCACGCTCTTAATCTCGAGACAAAAGAACGTAAGCCAACTTAGTCGATCGGCAAGGCATGCAGACGCCACGCGAGCCTATATAGACGCCGGTTTCCTCGTGATAAATTTGGAAGCTCTTTTCCACGATTTATTCTTTTGGGAAATCTTCCCCTCAAGTTTGTTGTTTCCATATTTGGTGTCAGATTGATTCCTCTATACTTGCGGCGGGCACTGAGGTTTCCACATCTCCTTTGAGGTTTCCATTTTTCGCGTAAGATTGATTCATCTTTACTTGCCTTGTGAGTTTTTTCTGCCATGTCGCACTCCCATTTGTGCGCCTCTTGTTTTTTTTTAGTACATGAGTACATTTGTGTGCCTCTTGTTGAGTCTTTTTTAACACAATATTGACGCAGACGCTCATACATAACTCATCCCTATAAACGCACGCACATCCTATACTTATAAGCAACTCCGAGTGACTGAGAAAACACATCATTTTGAGATTGATGAAGTTGCCACACATGCCTTCGTAGTCGATGGAAACATCCCCTCTCACTGAATGTACATCTCAGGAAGGCCTGAAATAAATCATGAAAAATACATCCATCAATGCCAAATTTAGGACTTGAACCCTGGGTTAGTTCCACCACAAGCAATGTAACCATATGAGCTACGCTCAGCTCAACAAGAGGAGTGTGCCTCTTGTTGATTCGACAAGCCATTTTAGCTTCCTTGCAGCTCCGGGTACAAACCAGTTTTTTTTTTTGCGAAAAAGGCCTAAGGTCCTAGGAGTATATTAAATTTTCATGTCCTTTCCCGCAAAAAAATAAAAATAAACATTCACATGTCCTTAGAAACATACTCATACACAAAAATAAAATTACATTCAAGTAATTGGGGATGCTGCAGTCTTCTTTCTTCTGCATCCACCATTTGCATGTCATGAGCATAGTTCGATGCCGCCTCTAGGCCTTCGCCTAGGTGGAGCAAACTTTTTCAAACCCATGAGCTTGTAAAAGTAACGGCAGGAAAGTCGTCGATGCAGATCAGGCGACACCGACGGCCATGGTCTACAAAGACCATGAACGTTGGTTGTATCCTCACAGATTCAACTGAAAACTTAAACCGACCAGATCCCAGAAAGTTGGAGACACATCTCCACATGCCTTCTGCCGGCGATAAGCATACCAATAGAACACAAAAAAGCAAAGAGAACATTATTCCTACAAGGAACAGGGCCGACGCCTCACCGCTTCAAACCAAACTCCAAGACTCCCTAAAGAAAACAAAAAAAAAATCACCCAGAACATTGCATGATAGGTCCGGGTTTAATGTCAAGCTCACCTCCGTCAGGGACCATGCATCAATTCCCTCTCCTCCGGTGACCTAGCCAGGTCAGGCCGCCGTTGAAGATTGCTGCCTTGGATCACTAATGTCAGCATGGGCACAACCTAACAAAGTCTGCCGCTCAAGCACACATCTCCTTTTGTCTTCCCGCCCTCCAATGCCTCCACAAGCAGGCCTCCCCCTCTTCCCGCCCCTCGTCGACCAGGACCTCCCAAGCAAGCACAGCTCGTGCACAAGCTTTGCTCGGCGACGAGATAGGGAGGAGATGGGGCGGTGAATAGGGTTTGAGTCACCCTCATCCTCTCTCCACGAAGCATTTTCCCTAGTACAAACCAGCTAGTTTTATATTTATCTCCTTACCATACAAATTGTTGAGAAGCACTTTGGTAGCTTTTGGTTTTCTAGAAAAACACAATATAGACGCATGGTCAGCGCTGCGCCTACGTTGGAGGGGCAAATTCATAGGCCCATGCCTTTGGGGACAGGGGTGTATATGTATCTGCATATTTTGTTTCAAAAAAATATTGGTAGCATGTGCATAGTCCTCTAAAAAATACAGAAGGGCCCACGCATAGAAGGCCCAGGTGGCAGCCTAGAAGAGGAAATTGTCGGCGTTCTAGGAACGGGGTCCCCAGACTTGCCTGCCTGCGGCCCATGGCGTGGCTGTGTTGGCAGGCCTGTACGGCCCATCTTCATCGACAAGGAGCCAAGACCCTCGCGAGGCAGACGATGCAAGACCTCGTCAGGAGCGGCCTCACCAGGCTGCCTCACAGGAGCGGAGATATCAAGGCGGGGCGAACCTCGCGAGGCTCTCATGACGTGAGCCGTGACGATCGACACCATGCGGGCGCCAGCGTGCGCAGTGTCCTTGCTTCCTCTTTTGTGCTAAGGGAGCAAGCGCATGCGGGGAGTACCGAGGCATCAAGCAAAGGTTTCCATATTGGTGCAACAAGACCAAAACTTGCAGGACGGCAGGACGGAGGTCACCGTGGAGCCCAAGACGGCGTCATCACCAGAACCTTTGGCAGGCGAAGACCACCTTTTGTCAGGATAGCTCGTACTAGCTGTCCCCTTTCAAATTGGCCGCCATTGTTGGCTCCCTTCTCACTCAATATTTGGGAAGAGGACCAGGGCCTCTATAAATAGAACTAGCCACCACAAAGAGAGGAGACCGGATCAAGGGCCAACCCTTAGCCACACCGAACACAAGAACACCTCAACCTCAAGAGGCTGTTCTTCCCCTTGTACTGTTCATCATCAGCCCAAGAGGCAATCCACCATCACACTGGAGTAGGGTATTACACCACAACGGTGGCCCGAACCAGTATAAATCTTGTGTCTTTCTGTTGCGAGTGCGTCGAGTTCGTCCGCGAGACCTTAGCGAGCTAGGGCGTAAATCGGTAGAAGGGAAGGAACTTCGCGCGCACCCCAGTGTTTGAACCTTAAGGGTCTATCGAAACCCCAGATCCGACATCTGGCGCGCCAGGTAGGGGTGCGCCGGAGTCTCTTCCTCGCCAATCGACTCGCCGACGCTCCACGACCCCGATGTCCGGCGACCCAAGGGCTGACTCCGACTGCTGGGCAGCTTGGCCAGACCGGGCGGCGACACCAGCCCACGAAGATCTCGACCCCGTGCCCCAAGCGGCGCGGGCGCCGCCTGCAGGGTGCGGGCCGTGGGGCCAGGCGTCATCCACCCTCACTCCACGGCAAACGCGAGCCACTGCAAGGGCCGCAAGCCACGCCGCAGCAACGGCACCATACACTCGGCGGGAGCAGGCGAACATGCGGGCCGCGCTCACGGTGGCGCGAGAGTTGCGGCGGTGCCGGCTGATGGAGAGCGGACGCGACGCACTGCTGGAACGTGTCGCCGAGCTGCTAGATGCGGCGACATCAGGAGCGCCGCCTTTCTGCTATCTGCTTCCTTCCCGAGCCGCCACTGGACCTCATGACGGGCCACGCTGCAACCGCGCGCCCTCAGGCGCGCCTGGGGGCGTCCCCGGCGCCAGGACGGCCGGCGGCACAGTGGGCCCTGTTGCCCTCGCGCCGCCTCTGGTGGGCACGGGCACGAGCGTTGCCCCCCATGGCCCCAGCGGGGCGTCTCGTCTTCATCCTCAAGATGCTGCGCTGGGTCGGGCGACGTGGAGTGTGGGGCACTATGGCGAGGTGTTCAGGATAACAGCCCCAGAAGCCTATGTGCCCCGCATGATGGATCAAGAGTACACACCGGAGGACGACCCTAGCTCATTTCTCGGGCCAGGTTGGGAGGAGGAAGCATTGGGAGCTGAAGCCTTCCAGGAGCCGCCGGAGAGCCCCGCCAACCGCACCGTCGAAAACATATATATGGTACCACTAATCCCTCAGGAGAAAGCTTACGCTAACCATGAGTCACAGATGAACCAGGCCCCGGCGCCGAACGGTGGTTCCGGCCCGACAGGAGAAACCCGCTGGGGGCTGCGTGGAAGGGGCCAGGAGCAAGCCCCCTCCCCGAGTCATGCGGAGCAAGGCAACACTCAGAGGTAGGCCCTCTGCCGGGGTGGCGACCGCGACCTTTCCCCCGGCAAAGGACCCGTGGTCGCCGAGGGCGCTGCTGGCGTCCCCTCTGCCCTCGTTGGGCCGTCCCAGTTTCTGGTCGTCCCAGCGGTGGCAGGGGGTGGCGCAAGGCGGGGCCCTCGTCTGGCGATATGAAGCAATGCCGGTTCCTGTGAAGAAGGCCTAGTGCCTGTGAAGCTCGCCGCCCGTGACACTCTCACGTAATAATGAGTGGGGCTGTTGAAGGAAATATGCCCTAGAGGCAATAATAAATTTATTATTTATTTCCTTATATCATGATAAATGCTTATTATTCATGCTAGAATTGTATTAACCGGAAACATAATACATGTGTGAATACATAGACAAACAGTATGTCACTAGTATGCCTCTACTTGACTAGCTCGTTGAATCAAAGATGGTTAAGTTTCCTAGCCATAGACATGAGTTGTCATTTGATTAATAGGGACACATCATTAGAGAATGATGTGATTGACTTGACCCATTCCGTTAGCATAGCACTTGATCGTTTAGTTTGTTGCTATTGCTTTCTTCATGACTTATACATGTTCCTATGACTATGAGATTTTGCAACTCACGTTTACCGGAGGAACACTTTGTGTGCTACCAAACGTCACAACGTAACTGGGTGATTATAAAGGTGCTCTGCAGGTGTCTCCGAAGTGAAAGTGCGTTATATCGACTAGAGGGGGGGGGGGTGAATAGGCGATTTTTATGAATTCTTCACTGAGGAATTTGCAGATGAGGAAATTCCTTAGCGAAGAACTCCTAGCAGCGGAATAACTACTCAAAAGTAAACATAACATAATACAAACATAGTCATCATGATGAAATGAAGACAGACACAGAGTACAGAAAGCGTAAGCACAGGATAACACAGGATGAAGACAAACTGACTGAAGAAAATGAACTGAGGAAATTGAGAAAATCATCAGTCAAAGTCTTCAAGCACAAATATGAACGAGTACACAACACAGTTATGAGGAAATGAAAGAGTTGAGGAAATGGAACCAGTAAGCTTGGTGAAGACAATGATTTGGTAGACCAGTTCCAACTGCTGTCTCAGTTGTACATCTGGTTGGAGCGGCTGAGTATTTAAACTCGAGGACACACAGTCTCGGACACCCAATCCTGAACACGCAGCTCAGGACACCAAGTCCTCACCGTATTCTCCTTGAGCTAAGGTCACACAAACCTCGCCCAATCACTCATGGTAAGTCTTCAGGTGACTTCCGAACCTTCACAAACTTGGTCACTCGGCGATCCACAATTCCTCTTGGATGCTCTAGACCATGACGCCTAACCGTCTGGAAGAAGCACAGTCTTCAAAGGTAATAAGCGTCGGATCCACGCAGGATCAATCTCTTCAGTGATGCTCAATCACTTGGGGTTTGTAGGTGTTTGGGTTTGGGTTTTCCTCACTTGATGATTTTCGCTCAAAGTCCTCGGAGGATGGGTTGCTCTCAAATGACAAGTGTCAGTTTCTCTCGGAGCAGCCAACCAGCTAGTGGTTGTAGGGGGCGGCTATTTATAGCCTAGGGAGCAGCCCGACATGATAAGACATAAATGCCCTTCAATGATATGATCGTTAGGTGGATAGATATTTTGGGACATCTGGCTCATAGCACAGCAACGGTCGGAATTTTGAGTGGCAAAGTCCTCAGGGCTATCATGTTCCTCACTGTGTAGGTAATCCGCACTGGCAAATTTGAAAGTGCTAGTGATCGACTAGAGGGGGGTGAATAGGCGATTTTTATGAAAGTCTTCAAAACATGTAAGTTTCGAAGACAACGATAGAAATAAACCTATTACCATGTAGCGGAAGGTAGACTACACTAGGCAAACCATAGTCAAGTATTCAATGAAGTGAAAGCACAATGACTAATAGCAGCTAGGCAATAAGGATCAGGTAGGAAGATATTGTGAAGACAAATAGATAATGCAAATAGGCACTGACTTCACAAGAGCCAACTGTAAATAAAGAGATGGGAAGGATAGAACCAGTGTGCGTGATGAAGACAAAGGTTTGGTAGACCAGTTTCAACTGCGGTGACAGTTGTACGTCTGGTTAGGGCGGATAGGTATTTAAACCTGAGGACACTTAGTCCTGAACACGCAGCTCAGGACACTTAGTCCTCACCGTATTCCCCTTGAGCTAAGGTCACACAGACCTCGCCCAATCACTCTGGTAAGTCTTCAAGGTAGACTTCTAAACCTTCACAGACTTCGTTCACCGGCGATCCACAATGACTCTTGGATGCTCAGAACATGATGCCTAGCCGGCTGGAGGATTCACAGTCCTCAAGTGTAATAAGTCTTCAGATCACACAGACAGGAAGACTTCAGTGATGCCTAACACTCTTTGGCTCTGGGTGTTTAGGGCTTTATCCTCGCAAGGAATTCTCTCTCAAAGGCTCCGAGGTGGGTTGCTATCAAACGACAAAAGCCGTACTCTAACTCTAAGCAGCCAACCGTTTATGGTTGTAGGGGATGGGCTATTTATAGCCACTAGGCAACCCGACCTGATTTGTCCGAAATGACCCTGGGTCACTAAGGAACTGACACGTGTTCCAACGGTCAGATTTCAAACACACACGGCAACTTTACTTGGGCTACAAGCAAAGCTGACTTATCCAACTCTGGACAAGATTTGTTCTCATAGTCTTCACTCGAAGATATAGGATTTTGGTTAAGCATCACTTCAGTCATTCTGACTGGTTCTCTTGGACCCCACTTAACAGTACGGTGGTTCCTATGACTCAACAAAGAAAAACACAGAACGACGAAATTGCTAAGTCTTCGCGCTCCATAGTCTTCACGCGATGTCTTCTCATGTCATAGTCTTCAATGTGAATGTCTTCACATACCACCTTTGACTTCAATGTCTTCATACATTTTTAGGGGTCATCTCTGGTAGGAAAACCGAATCAATGAGGGACTTCTACCTGTGTTATCCTGCAATTCTCACAAACACATTAGTCCCTCAACTAGGTTTGTCGTCAATACTCCAAAACCAACTAGGGGTGGCACTAGATGCACTTACAGAATTCCTAACTCCTCAGTCAGAACAAATTCCTCAAAGACCAGAAGAACTTCGTCTCTGTCACTGAAGAATATGACTAGACTGTATGAGATTTCCAATGGCTTCACTCGAAGGGATTGGTAGGTGTAGGATTTTGAGTTGAGCATCACATGGAAATTTTTCCTTAGTATTTCCTCGACCCCCTTTAACAGTACGGTGTTTCCTATGACTCAAGAAAGAGAAAATGAAACTACGAAAACAAAATTCTTCACGCTTCATGTTCATCGAATGAATACCAAGTCTTCAAGGTCACACCAATTTCTTCACTTTCAAAGTCTTCAGAAATCCAAAGTCTTCAGTCGAAGAACTTCATTTTTAGGGGTCAACTTTCTCTGTAAATATCAAACTCCTCATATACTTATAGACCTTTGTACACTCACAAACGCATTAGTCCCTTAACCTATAAGTCTTCAATACACCAAAATCACTAAGGGGCACTAGATGCACTTACAATCTCCCCCTTTTTGGTGATTGATGACAATATAGGTTAAGTTTTCAATGGGGATACACATATGAAGTGTAAATACTGATATTGAGGAATTTGATTGCAAGATATAGAACTCCCCCTGAATATGTGCATAGTGAGGTATTTGCTTTTGAAGCATTGCACACTTGAAGAGTAGAATCATGGAGATCCCCCCTATATCTTGTAATTCATACACGCATTTGACATATTACAATGAAGAGTTTGAAATGCATGATGGAATATGGTGACTGATGTAATTCAGCATGCGTGCATTAGCATATATGAGGAATAAGCATGCAGAAAAACAAATCAAAAGTATCAGAGCACCATTGGGTTTAAGTTTACAACTCGATCCAATAAAGTCTCAGAAGAACGAGAGTTTTAACTTAACAAACAAAAAAACGCCCATATAGAAAGACCCGCTTGAAGACTAACTCAAAATTCCCCCCCTTTGTCATCAAATGACCAAAAGGATCGAATATGAGGACTAACGCCCCTGAAGTATATCAAGTTGATGAAGGAGCGCCAGCGTTGTTGGGGTCGTTTGTCGTGGAAGGGCCTGCCGCAGTGTCATCCAAGTCTTCATTCTCATCGGTGTCGCGCGATGAAGAATATGAACTGGCCACCAAGGAAGGAACCTTGACCTTCTTGAATTTCTTCGGTGGAGGCGTAGACCAGTCAAAATCTTCCTTGAGACCCATTTTCTTCAGATCTTCTTCACCATACAGATGAGACAGAATGGCCCAGGTGTGACCGAACACTTCATGGAGATAGTAATGGTTTTTCTTCACTGCATTGTGTGTAGCAGTCATGTTGTGAAGAAATGAACCAAACTGACGCTTAACCCATTTATGATTTCGATCCACCTTCTAGTGAAGACTAAGAAGTAGCTCACGGTCAGTCATCACACGTGGAGTTGTGGCTTGAGGAGTAGACTTGGGTGCATTGGCAGAGTCATGTGTGGCAGAGTCATCATTGGTGGAATAAGATGGAGCTTTGCGAAAGTCACCATCCAATGGACGAATGTCTTCATCTATAACAGCTGGTGCCTTGCCCTTTTCATCAACTGACCAATAGGTCTGCTTGAGGACTTCAATCGGGGGCAAGTAGCTGAGGTGATTCTGAACATCAGCTTTGTAGTTGAGTGAAGACCTTGTCCTGAGGAATCTCGTAATCCACGGTGCATAAGGCTTCAGCTCAAACGGTGAAAGTGCAACATTTGCCAGAGTCCTCATGAAGAAATCATGATAATTGACAGGAATGCCATGGACGATATTGAATACCAGATTCTTCATGATGCCAACAATTTCCTCATCAGAGGAGTCATGGCCTTTGATGGGACTCATTGTCCTCGTTAGAATGCGATAGACAGTTCGGGGCACAAAAAGTAATTCCTTCACGAGGAATTTGGTTTGTGGGGCTTGACCTAGCTTCAAAGGTTTCATCAGAACTTTCATGCAGTGATTTGTAAGCTCAGGTTCACTATAAATTCAACGAGCTTCTTCAAGGGGAGGACTGAGTGGTAAGGCACGAAGCAATTCAATAGCTGGTGCTATGTAGTGAGTGTTCTCAGACATCCAGTCCAGCACCCATGAATTTACATCTTCAGAATCTCCTGTGATGTGCAGCGTCGCATAAAATTGAAGAATCAGTTCTTCATTCCAATCGCAGATGTCAGAACAGAAGTTTAATAGGCCGGCGTCGTGAAGAACACTAAGGACTGGCATGAAGCACGACAGAGATTCCATATCCATGTGAGGAATGTGCTCATGGTAGAAGATTTTCTCTTTGTTGAACATCATTGAGGAATAGAAATTTTCTTGACTAGCAGTCCAGAAATGCCTCTTCCTTATGCAAGCAGAATCATATGGGTTGTAGTCTTCGAAGAATACGTGCTCGTCGAAGAAATCATCAGCCTTGAACTTTTGCTTGCATGAGAATGGATCCTTTGGCTTGGGCAGAGGAGTGTCAGTGAGTTGCATCACGACCTCAGGAATCTAAATCACAGGTTCTTCAGGCTGAGGAATTTCTGGTTCCTCTTCAGTGGCATTCTGCGTCTTCAAATGTTCAGCAGCAGCAGTTTCTTCAGCACTAGTGGCTGGAATTTCTCCACGTACAGATGAAGTGGGATGAGTTTCTTCAGAGCCCATTTGAACAGTTTGTGCAGGGGACTGAGGTATTTGCTGCAACGGTGTGAACATTGTAGAGTTGGGATGCTGACTTTCCCAGAATTCATCACTCATCACTGGGGTGGAGCAGCCAATGTCCACATCTTCATCTTCCATTTCTTCAACGCCAGCCTCTTTAGCTGTGAACTGAGGCATAGGCGAGGAGATAACAGGTGTTGAAGGGATCATATCCACTTCAATTTCTTCATCAATCTACTCTGACGAAGCAGCAGAATGATTTTCTTCATCAGATCCGCTTGGGATCTTGTATTCTTCACCAAAAGGAACAAGGTCCTTTGATGGCATGGTTGAGATTGGAACAACATCGATTGGATTTGCAAATGAGCTTGTCATAGGCTTCATCTTCTTTGGAGCTGAAGAATCTGAAGCAGCTGATGCTTTCCTTTTCTTCACTGCTGCACGCTCTGCAGCCTTGGTCTTCTTCACATCTGATGGAGATGGAAGGATCGAAGTTGGTGTTGGCGCAGAAGGAGTAGAGGAATCTGGTTGATTTTCTTCAGGCACAACTGATGTGGTTGCCCTGATTTCTTCATTTTCTTCAGGCGCACCACTAGTGGATGCCCTGGCAATTTCTTCAGTGGCTGGAATGCAGTCATCAGCCCTGGAACTCACATTTTCTTCAGTAGCCTGATTTTCATCAATGGTGCTGGCATGTTCTTCAGTTGGCTGAGTAGATGCTTTAGCCTGAGGAATTTCCTATTGCGATGGAGCTCCAACATTTGAGGTGAACTTCTCAGCCAGTTTAACAAACCTGACCTTGGCTCCTTGCCAATCAACATAGTAGGCTTTGAAGTCATCGCTGAGGGTTTTGATTTCAGACTGGATTTTTACAAGTTCATCAGTTGTCATAGTGACAATGTTATTCTTCAGAAATTTCTCCTTTTTATATTGCGCTTCTTTATCTGCCTGGCCTTCTCATATTTCCATTTTTCTTCTTGGATGAAATGGGTCAGCATGTGACTTTAGCCAGGAGTCAACTTGAAATCAGGCATAGGAGTGTTTGGGTCCTTGTGCCAAACATCAATGTATTTGAGGATCAAATTGGGATCCAAAAGCAGTGGCACATATGTTCCCTTGGCTCTAGCGGCCCTGCCTTGTCTATCTCTGATGATTTCAGCAAGTTCATCATCATCAGCTTCGTCTTCTTCAGACGGCACTTGGAAGGCGATCTGCTTCTTTTGAGGACTTGGGCGAGGACCTCGTCCAGCAGTGGCCTTTGTCTTCAGTAGAGAGGGTCCTATTGAAGAATTTGGTGCAGCTAAGGAACTAGCCGAGACACCTGAGGCAATGGAGATGCCTGCAGTCCTTTGGCATGAGGCAAGATGCACAGGTGCTGACGACTTTGTCGGAACAGCCGAGGAATTTGGAGGAGCTGAGGATTTTGAAGGAGCAGGAGCACCATGAGGAATTGGCCGTGAGGGATTTGAGGATTCTGACTGTGAGGGCATTGCTGAGGAACTTGGCCTTGAGGACACTGTTGGTGAAACACTTGGCTTACGTGCAGACTTCTTTGACATAGCCTTCTTCGGCTTGACAGCAGAGGCCTCAGCAGAGGCAGCAGCAGCAGCAGAGTCTTCATTGAATTTCCTCACTGCTTCTCTGGCTTGCCTGGCCAGCTTGGCTTGGTGCTTTGCCCATTCGTCAGGATAATCCTCACCGCGCTTGAGGCTGGTGGGATCAGCTATTTGGCCAGGTGCCAATGGAGGTCTTGGGCATGGAGGATTGAGTGCGAATTTCTTCATGTATTTGGGAGTAACATACCTGTACTCCCTCCACTCTCTTGCCCATCTCCTCTCTATTCTTTGGATGCACACTTTGCGCTCATTCTTGGTTTCCTTGCCATGAGTGGCCTCATCAGGGTGCAATAGTCCTTATATATGTCATCAGGGATCTCAAAAGCAGTATTGACCTCAGGCCTCTTTCCTCCTTTCTGTGGCTTCTTACCGTCAGCCATTTTCTTCAGTTGAGGAATTTGAACAATGGAATTCTCTGAAGATGTATGCAAATTTTCTTCAAGGAACGCTGCAAATGAGTTAAGTTGATGAGAACCTAGTGATTCAGCAGCGGACATGAGTATCTGTGAACAGAGTATAGTTGCGAGGAATTTGGAGAGGTCATATGCGTTCTCAAAAGGTTTTAAAAAGAACAAGTTTGAGGAATTTGACCAGATAAGTCTTGAAGAATTTCACTAAGCGTTCTTAGTCCTAGGTTCCAGAGTTGTACCGATCAGAAATCCGCACAATTGAGGAATCTTGAAGAGAAATTCGAAGCTTAGAGAAACAAATCAAGAACAAATGATATGAGAGGTGTTTTAGTGTGTGAAGATATGAAGAAAAAAACACCTTTGAAGATTTTGTAGATAATCATTCGAATCAACGAGGGCAGTAAAAGTAACTTTTAATTACCCTGAACGAAGAACACGATGAACTGGAGTGAGGAGATGTGAAGTTCGTCAGTGCAGATCTGCCACGCCCTAACTTGGCGGAGGAAGACAGCTACGGCGGCGGCGGAGTGAAGATTTCCGCAGCCGGCGCGAGTACGGCGGCAACGAGGTCGAGGCAGTGAAGCTCTTCCTCACCGGCGATGATGAAGTAGCGGCGGCACTAGGGTTTGAGAAGCTCGAGCTGGAGAGAGGTCGAGCGGAGTAAAAGAAGTGAGGAAGGGGAGAGGGGTATTTATAGCCATGGTGAAAACCGTTCGCCCGAAGAATTTGGATGAACGTGACCCTGACCCTTCTCATTCGCATGACATGTGTCACCCACGTACTGAGAAGTGGAGATCGTGTTAGATCATGGGTGAGTGGATAAGTATGTCGTGGGATGCAGAATGGTTTGAGCGGCAAAGCCGAAAATTGGATAAGATACGTTAGAAGTTCCGTTCGCAATTTCTTCAGCTAACAAGGACACCGTGAAGATTTTGAATGAGTTTCAAATAGAATGCACATGAAGAATTTGTGAATAGATTGGGTTGAGTATAGCATAGAGGGGGAAGGGTCCGATCACATTCACTTAGCAGAAAAACCAACTTG
>NC_041392.1:615126161-615201397 GCF_002162155.2 Triticum dicoccoides
AAGAAAAACAACGGAAACAGTGAAGACAATGCAAAGTTGAAGAATTTGAACAACTGAGGAATTTCAACTTTTGGTGGTGGCGTGACCCACCGTATGTGAATGATGATTTCAGACACCGCGTATAATTATCGTAGGGTTCTGAGAATCAAATTCTTCGTTAATTTCTTCACACTTAGAGTGTTATTCTTCATTGATTGAAGAAAAACATTTCTTCATGTGTTGCACATCTAAGTCATCAATTTTGCATAAGTGTTAGGATGAGTGTCCTTTTCAAAGAACATTTGAAGATTCTAGGATATTTAGCTCACACTGCAACTTGCTAAATCTCTTCTCATCTAAGGGCTTTGTGAAGATATCGGCTAGCTGTTCTTCAGTCTTCACATGCTCAATAGAAATGTCGCCCTTCAACACATGATCACGAAGAAAATGATGACGAATCTGAATGTGCTTAGTCTTCGAGTGCTGAACTGGGTTGTGAGCAATCTTGATGGCACTCTCATTGTCACAGAAGAGAGGCACATTCTTCATGTTGACGCCGTAGTCCTTGAGAGTTTGCTTCATCCATAGCAATTGAGCACAACAAGAACCAGCGACTATATACTCAGCTTTAGCAGTAGATAATGATACACAGTTCTATTTCTTCGAGGACCAACAGACCAAAGACCGTCCGAGGAAATGACATGTACTAGATGTTGACTTGCGGTCCACACGATCACCAGCATAGTCAGAGTCAGAATATCCAATGAGATCAAAAGCCGAGCCCTTGGGGTACCATAATCCAAGTGTTGGTGTGTGAGCTAGATATCGAAGAATATGCTTCACAGCCTTATGATGTGATTCCTTCGGTGTAGCTTGAAATCGGGCACACATGCAAACACTAAGCATTATATCTGGCCTAGATGCACATAAGTACAATAAAGAACCAATCATGGAGCGGTATACCTTATGATAGAAGTCAATACCATTTTCATCAGTGCACAGATGGCCATTTGTGGGCATAGGAATTTTGACGCCTTTGCAATCTTGCATGCCGAATTTCCTCAGTACATCCTTGAGGTATTTCTCCTGAGATATGAATATGCCATTGCGTTGTTGATGAATTTGAAGACCTAAGAAGAATTTTAATTCTCCCATCATAGACATTTGATATTCTTCACTCATCATGTAGGCAAATTCATCACACGCCCGTGGGGCCTGCTTGAGGCCATAGAGGGCCTTGTTGAGTCTGAAGACTTTGTCAGGATTCTTTGGATCTTCAAAACCTGTGTGTAGCCTTGAGCTACAAGCCGTGCCTTATTCCTCACCACAAGGCCATTTTCATCTTGCTTGTTGCAGTAGATCCACTTTGTGCCAATGATATTGTGCTTGCGAGGATCTGGACGTTTGACCAGTTCCCAGACATTGTTGAGCTCGAACTGATTTAGTTCTTCTTGCATGGCCTGAATCCACTCAGGCTCCAGAAATGCTTCATCTACCTTAGTGGGCTCTGTGATAGAGACAAAAGCATAGTGCCCACAAAAGTTAGATAAATGTGAAGCTTTTGAGCGTGTGAGAGGACCTGGCGCTTTGATGTCATTGATGATCTTTTCAACTTGCAATTCTTTTGCAATGCGAGGGTGAGCTGGTTGTCGTTGAGGAATTTGATCAACATTCTCTTCAGCACCATTTTCTTTAGTATTTTCTTCAGGTGCATTAGCTCGACGTTCTTCATGTTCTGGAATGAATTCGTCAGCAAATTCTTCAGTAGGAATTACATCTTCAGTAGCCTTGAACTTGATACTTTCCTCAGGTGCTGGTTCATCTATCACAGTAGGTAGGTGCTCTCTTTGTGAGCCATTAGTTTCATCAAACCACACATCTACAATTTCAACAACCTTGTGAACAACGTTGTTGAAGACTCTGTAGGTGTGCGAGTCCTTTCCGTAACCAAGCATAAAACCTTCATGTGCTTTTGGTGCAAATTTTGAGTTGTGATGAGGATCTCTAATCCAACATTTAGCACCAAAGACTTTGAAATAACTTACATTGGGTTTCTTGTCGGTGAGGAGTTCATAGGCAATCTTCTTGAAGAATTTGTGAAGATATACTCTGTTGATGATGTGGCACGCAGTATCAATTGCCTCAATCCAAAAACGATGAGGCGTTTTGTATTCATCAAGCATAGTGCGAGCCATCTCAGCAAGAGTCCTGTTCTTGCGCTCCACGATACCGTTCTGCTGAGGAGTATAAGGAGCAGATAACTCATGAGTAATACCAAGTTCATCAAGATAGTCATCTAGACCAGAATTCTTGAACTCGGTTCCATTGTCACTTCTGATGTGCTTGATCTTCACACCAAAGTTGGTTGAAGCCCTCGAGGAAAATCGTTTGAAGACTTCCTGCACTTCATGTTTGTAAGTAACAATGTGTACCCATGTGTATCGAGAGTAATCATCAACAATAACAAAGCCATATAGAGATGCATCGTTTGTAACAGCAGAATAATGATTAGGACCAAAAAGATCCATATGAAGCAATTCAAATGGACGAGTAGTGGTCATGATAGTCTTTGCTGGATGCTTGGCCTTGGTCATCTTTCCAGCTTCACAGGCTCCGCATAAGTGATCCTTGAGGAATTTGACATTCTCAATGCCAATGACATGCTTCTTCTTCGCAAGCGTGTGCAAATTCCTCATGCCTGCATGACCAAGTCGTCGATGCCAGAGCCAGCCTTCTGAAGCTTTTGCAAGTAGGCACACGGCTGGTTGTGGTCCTGTAGAGAAATCAACAATATACAAGTCTCCTCTCCTAAAGCCTTCGAAGACTTTGGAATTGTCAGCTTCCATAAGCACAACACAACGGTACTTGCCCAAGACAACAACCATATCAAGATCGCAAAGCATTGAGACAGACATGAGGTTGTATCCTAAGGACTCGACAAGCATGACTTTGTCCATGTGTCGATCCTTTGTGACCACAACCTTACCTAGACCCAATACCTGACTTTTGCCTTTGTCGGCAAAGATGATATGCTTCAGATGCGACAGAGATAATGGAGCATCCATCAATAGATTCTTGTCACTAGTCATGTGATTTGTACATCCACTATCAAGGACCCACTCAGTGGCTTTGGGTTGATCATCCTGCAAATGAATTAGTGCAACTTACAAACTCATATACTTCATCAGTGAAGAATATGACATCAATTCATCAGATCAATTTCATCAAGCAAAAGAACAGATAAAGCAGTATGAGGACATGAGAAATGAAGGTTCATTTCTTCATGATTAGCCTGCGTCCTTTCAGGCATACTCAGGTCTCCAGCAGATTCTTCAGACGATTACGTACGTCTGGAGACCTGACCCTGCAGAAGAGATTAGTTCTTTTTCTTCACCACCCACATCTGAAGGGGTGGCAAAGAGTTCATCATTCTGCGAGCTCCATAAGAGAAAGGTGGCATAGATGCCAGTCCATTTTGTTTCACATAAGAGGGATTAGAGTAAGCATAAGAGTAAGCAGAGAAATTCCTCGAGGACTTATGGACATAATGATTTGAAGAATAATGCACATATCCATAATCCTTAGATCTTCCCTGCGAAACAGACGGGTTAGCACGATGATATTCATATGAGGACTTTGATCCTTTTGAGGAATATGATCCATGTGAGGAGTTTGGTCCGTATGAGGACTTGGATCCATATGAAGAATTTGGTCCATATGAAGAATTTGATCTGGGGTTCCTATTCTTCACAGGTGGCGTCATGATGACATTCACCTGAAGATTTTCAAGGCATCTTTTGGGAACCCAGATTTTCTTCATAGGGGGACCGTTCCTGCAGTTAGTGCCAACATATCTAGCAAATACTTCACCATTCTGATTTTTGAACACTTTATAGTTGGAGTCAAATGACTCATCATCAGAACGAGGAAATTCACATGCAAATCCAGATAAGTTATATGGATCAACTGGATGTCCCTTTGCAGCAACACATGTAGTTTTTGGGTACTGCTCAGGCTTCAAATATGTACCATCAGCATTGAGTTTCCTCTCAAAGGCAATACCCTCTTTCCTAGGGTTCCTGTTGAGGATCTGCTTTTTAAGCACATCACAAAGAGTCTGATGCCCTTTGAGGCTTTTGTACATGCCTGTCATGTACAATTCCTTCAGCCCTACATCGTCAGTGATACTAGCAATGTCCTCAGATGAGGAATTAGTGATAGCAGAGGCATGTGAAGAATTTGAAACATTAGTAGCATTTGAACATTCAGGTGAAGAATTAGCAGCTTCACGTTCAATGCATTTCACACAAGGAGGGACAAATTCTTCCTGAAAGCGCTGATTTGTTGAGCAAGTAATGAATCACGCTCCTTCTGAAGATCTTCATAACTCACTCTTAGCTTCTCAAGGTCTTGCTTTCTTTGAATAAATTCATAAGAAAGCTTCTCATGATCAGATAAGATAGTGTTATGATGACCTTGAAGGTTGTCAAACCTAGTCTGAAGTCTCTGAAGATTTTCAGTCAAGGCTTTAGCGCGATCCATTTCTTCACCCAACATATCATCACTTTTGTCTAGCATGTTTTGAACCTTTTCAAAAGCTTTTTGTTGTTGAGTGGCAAGGAAAGCAAGTTTGACATAGCTGGGTCCAAATTCATCACTAGATTCATCATCACTAGACTCGGATAGGTAGCATTCAGTTACCTTAGCATCTTTTGCCATAAGGCATGATGCAGAAGATGATGATTCTAGTTCGAATGTCATCGCATTGAGAGATTCCTTGAAGTCCTCAAACCAAGGGTCATGACAGGTTCGATGACCTTCATAGACCTCAGAGAGACGGTCCCAGATAAGTTTCGCATGATCGAGATGCATGATATTCCTGAACTGATTTTGAGATAGACATGAGCAGATGACGTCCTTCGCCGTGAGGTTGAGAAGAGTGTACTTGCAAATGTCATCTGCTACCGCCATCTTGCACAGATCAACCAGACCAATCTCAGTGACGGTCCACAGCTCGCTGTTCATCACCATGAGGCGTTTCTTCATCATGGCCTTCCACTTGGGATACTCGTGACCGTCAAAGATGGGGCATGTCACTTTCTTCATACCTGCGGTTGACATAACTAAAACTCCAGGCGGTTAAACCAAAATCACATAGAACAAGGGAGTACCTTGCTCTGATACCAATTGAAAGTGCGCTATATCAACTAGAGGGGGGTGAATAGGCGATTTTTATGAATTCTTCACTGTGGAATTTGCAGATGAGGAAATTCCTTAGCGAAGAACTCCTAGCAGCGGAATAAGTACTCAAAAGTAAACATAACATAATACAAACATAGTCATCATGATGAAATGAAGACAGACACAGAGTACAGAAAGCGTAAGCACAGGATAACACAGGATGAAGACAAACTGACTGAAGAAATGAACTGAGGAAATTGAGAAAATCTTCAGTCAAAGTCTTCAAGCACAGATATGAACGAGTACACAACACAGTTATGAGGAAATGGAACTAGTAAGCTTGGTGAAGACAATGATTTGGTAGACCAGTTCCAACTGCTGTCTCAGTTGTACATCTGGTTGGAGCGGCTGAGTATTTAAACTCGAGGACACACAGTCCTAGACACCTAGTCCTGAACACGCAGCTCAGGACACCAAGTCCTCACCGTATTCTCCTTGAGCTAAGGTCACACAGACCTCGCCCAATCACTCGTGGTAAGTCTTCAGGTGACTTCCGAACCTTCACAAACTTGGTCACTCGGCGATCCACAATTCCTCTTGGATGCTCTAGACCATGACGCCTAACCGTCTGGAAGAAGCACAGTCTTCAAAGGTAACAAGTGTCGGATCCACGCAGGATCAATCTCTTCAGTGATGCTCAATCACTTGGGGTTTGTAGGTGTCGTGGATTTTTCACGACAGATGTCCTTAGTGTCAGGACTTAGTCGCGAGGCCAACGCATCTATATGGTAGCTTGAGAGGGGTTGAGTGGGACGAGAGACGCAGGGCGGATCAACACGCAAGACAAGGATTTAGACAGCTTCGGGCCCCGGGAAACATCGTCCGGTAATAGCCCTACATGATGTTTGAGGCTAGGTCTCATTATCATCACGAGGGAGTCGCCGTAAACCGGGTCTCCTCTTTGTGTCTAGCCCTAAGATTGTTTCTTCTTTTTCTCTCCCCTCTTTGGGGAGCCCTGCCCCTCCTTATATATGTTGAAGGGGCGGTTTACATGTGGAGTCCTATTAGGATTAGGACTAGTCTATCTCTAATACGAACCGGATACAAGTCCTGGTCTTAACTCCTTGTAAGGTAAATATTCGTCATGCCTTTCTCCTTAAACCCGCCCACCATAGTATGAACCGGCCTTCATGAACCGCCTATTGGGCCACCGGGTCTTGTCGTTCTTCTGACCCGCCTGCCGGATTACCAATGAACCGTAAACCGCCAGGCCCAAACGGGTCGCCAGTGAGTCATCAAGTCTTAGCCGGGTCTCAAGTAAACCACCAAGTCCGGCCGGGTTATGCTTCCGGCCAGTTTACGCTGCGAGGTATATCCCCGACATTAGCCCCCAGTTTAATTTGGATTTATCTATATTAAACTGATCCTGTAAAATAAACACAAGAACAAATTTGACAGGTTGTGCTCCGGGTTAAGAATTCTTGTGGACCGGCACCTGATCATCCTTTAGTCCTTGTCATTCCCTTCTTCTAAGAAATCCGGATCAATAATCAGCTTCATACTTTAAATTGCTGACATTGGTTTCTCATAGAAAAATATTGTGAAGAATAATCCACTTGAGTCAGTTTCAAAAAACGCCGGCTTAAGAAATTTTGGTCTTGAAATACTTATCTGATATCCATCCGGTTTGAAGATGTAGAACTTGCCGGTTTATCATTGCTAAAACTGCTGGTTTATAAAAACTGATAATTCCGGTTTATAAAAAGAAGATGTTCCTCCTTTATATGCATAATACCTGTAGCCCCCAAGTCTTAAGAAGAGAACATAGTGATAACTTAAGACTTGCTCCAATAAGTGTTTCAACCTTGAGGAAATCCGGTTTGTTCATCTCAATTATATAAACTGAATACTCCATATATGTAGCCCCCAAGTGCCGGGTTGTCATGTTTGCAGCAACCTGGGACTTGTAATTGCTTGATGCTCATAAAAACTTCAACCAGTGTATCCCCCAAGGGTCGGGTCATTATGCAAATAATGAGCAGGGACTTTGTAAATATAATCTTGTAAACTTTGAACAGCAACGTGTAGCCCCCAAGGGCCGGCTTAGTAAAATAATACTGAACCGGGACTTTGATATATACTTGAATTGTTGACTGGAGCAATTGGTAGCCCCCAAGGGTCGGCTCATTATAATATGATGAGTCGGGTCTTCAATAAGACTAGTAAAAATGACTTTGCATTAGCCCCCAAGTGTCATGGTGCATGCTTGCACCGACATGAGACTTGCATGTAACCTCAATTTGAATAATGTAGCCCCCAAGTGCCGGGTCGTGAGCGTGCAGCGATTCGGGACTATTCCTTCCATTGTAGAATAAATCATATCCTTTGATAAAATAATAACCGTTGCGCTAAAGCGACTTTGAAAACTCAATAATACTGGTTATTAATAACCATAAAAATCCAGCCATGTTGGCTATTCAAGATAATATAATCCGGTATGAAAACCTTATTCATTCAATATCATAATGAAAATCCAGCCAAGTTTGGCTATTTGAATAATATAACCCAATGATTTATAAGCGCATAATTCCGATGGCGCAATCCAAATATATATATGCTGGCGACTTATAGTCCAAAAATCAGGCCGGTTTAACAAACCTGTTTTTGCATACAACAAGTTTAAAGTGTCCTGGCGGTTTTACCGCCGGATGGGTCATAATACCCAACATATAACCTGGGTTTATAATCAAGGCTGCATTTAGAATAATCAAATATGAAATATATCATACCTGTGACATTGAATCACATCGTTGGTTTTACCAACTTTTTGTAGTAAGGGTGATAACCCAAATCTTGAGTACTGATAACTCCTTCCATATTGTGCCGGTTTATGATAAAACCATGCCGGGTTGTGATAAACACCGGTTTACTCCATAAGAGGATGTTAAACCGGGCAAATAGTCTCCGGATTGACGTGAACTGTGTTCCATCAATCGATTTTTTTGTCGGTTTAAGAAACATAATGAAAAGCAAAAACCCCCCCTTCAAAGAAAAGTGTGAAGCAAAAGAAAAGTTTTATTTAAGCTGATCAAATGGCATTACCATGGCTAAACACGACCAAGCTCCCGTTAGGTGTAACTATGGTTCTAGTTAGCCAGGTCCCCAAGTGATTCTTGTGGCATTTATGCCGACCAAATGGCGTGGTCATGGTTCGGGTTCGACCAAGCCCCCAAGTGATTCTGTGGCCTTAGTCCGATCAAGAGGCGTGACTGGTTCAGACATGACCTAGTCCCCAAGTGATCTGGTGGCTTTAGCCTATCAACAGGCATGGTATTGGTTCGGACACGACCAATCCTCTAAGTGATATAACACGATGCTTTTAGCAAAGCGAACTCAAGGGGTAAACCGGAGGCCGCTTTAGAGCAACTCCGTGTAACCTCACATGATGTAAAAGAATAGAGACCCCACTTTATAAAGCAGAAGCCTCCATGTGATCGATAATATGTCAGGCCAGTAAGGCGGGATACCCATGTTTGAACCGCGCATCATGGCAGCAGGTCCTCTTTGGCAACTTTTAACTTTTTTTTTGCAAAAGATAAATTCTTCTTGAACCGGGATCTTGAACCGAATATTGAGAGCTTCAAAGCTTTGTGGGAGATATCTTTCCCTTGAACCGGATTTTAAATCGGAATCTTCATTTTCATCCGGAAAATTTTCTGTCGGCCTTTAAACTCGAACTTGCGAGAGGTTAATTCCTTTTTGAACCGGACATTGTTAAACCGGATTTGAGCGCTTCAGAGCTTTTGTGGGAGAACAGATTTCCCTTGAACCGGACAGTAAACCGGATATTTGAGAGCTGCAATTAGACTGACTTCCCTTGAGCCAGATTTTAAACCGGAATCCTTTCTGATGACCCGGATCTTCTTCATTGAACCGGGATTTTGTAACTGTCATATACTTTCTAAACCGGAAATTTTCTGACGGCCTTTAAAATTTTATCAATATAACAGTAGCCTCCGGGACCGGGTTATCCTTTCCTCCATCGTCACTGGGTTCTTAAATTTGCTGAAACTGGCAATATTCGCTGAGTCATGTCATCGTAGCCCCCCGAGTCTCAAAGGTGACTCGAGGAGTTGGCTTGAGACTCTCCATATTTGATCGTGATATAAACCGGCATAACTTGTATATCATTGGCGTTGATAGCACAATGTGAATCCATAGAAGGTTGAGGTGACTGCGGCGGGTTGTAAATGATCCCATATGAGCCGTGTCAGCAACTCGGCCAATGGTTCCTTCCAACTGGCGATTTCCAGTTAATCAAAACTATAGTGGCGGCGACTTGTGCGCCCAATCACCAGCTCATGCAGACAGGTGCGGCCCGGTATGTTGATGTAGACCAGGCCGCGAGAGACGGACGACAAAGACGGCCGCAGCTTCAGAGATGGCACAGCCAGATGAGTCGGCCACGACATAGTAAGTCGGCGCAGACGGGAGAGTCGGCCACGGGAGTTGTAAACCGGCGCGGACGGGGAGTCGCCTGCGGGCATTGTAAACCGGCGTAGATGGAGAACCGGCCGCGTGTTGATGTAAACCGGACCACAGGCGGTTTGCGCGCGTCCGTTGAGCAATGCGAAATGGTCAAAAGCCAGTATATAATGACGCCAGTGCGCGCTCCATATGCATGGTGTAACACCAATGTTGTGGCGAATAATTGTCCTGCATATAAAAATATGCAAAACCAACGTAATTGTTCTTTTTACAAAAACAATATATATCAAAAATGGATTTAGATAGATGTCACCTGATATGTTAGGCCGGAATTTATCCACCGCAGTGAAGCTAAAATCAACCACAGATGAGTCACCCACCGGAACAAACGGATGAACCGGCCGCAGCGTTGTAAGCCGATACGGACGGACGAGCTGGCCGCGGCGTTGTAAGCCGGCACATATGGGCGAGTTAGTCCCATGTGTTGATGAAGCGGGGGACGGCGACTTACCCATGCAGCCATCCAGCAGCATGGCACGGACCAGCCCTAGTGCAATAATCTTGTCATGCGTCCCTTTGTGACACCTTTTGTAACAAATAATGATCCTGCCCAAAAATAGCAAAGACCAGAGTAATTGTTCTTGGAAAAAACATTATTTGTGCTAATAAAATCTGCAGGAAGGATAGCACCTCGTAGTATTGTCCAACGCCGGTAGGCCAGCTTGTTGCGGGTACCCGCCACGGGGCTGCTTCAGGAACGGTACGAAGCCGGCGGGCTGGCAGATTGACTTTAACCCGAGGATGGCTCGTAGCTGCTGCAGAATTGACCCGGCGAAGCGGGCTGGCAGCCCAGAGCAGCAGAAGAGGCCTTCCATTGGAACTGTAGCCACAGGCGAGCGGCGGGGTAAGGCCAGCCACCCAGGCGGGCGACTCAAGACTGCGGCAATGTGCGGCAGGAGTGGAGGCAAGGCCGATGCGGTAGTCCTTTGTCCAAACATGCATGCTCACGTGAAGCGGTCTTCATCAATAATATCTCCTCAAAATCTAAGCTTTAACATATGCAGTACTCAAGTACTAGATGGATCACTTGATGCGAATAGCAGCCACGTAGCATTGCCTTTAAGCAACAGTAGCATAAATTGTTTATTAGAAGTAGTACTACTCCGTGCCAGAGCAGGCTTTTAACAGCTCAATGTATGGAAACGCCTTGGATTTTGACCCTTGTTGACCGATCTGACCCGGCAGACGGCAACATAATTTCTGTCGGCCTTGGCGATCCACGACTGTAGCGGCCAAAATCTGATCTTCAACTTGGATTCGACAGATCGCATCGACTTGGTGACATACAGAGAACATGCCAAACCCTCATATCCTTCAGATCTCATCGGTTGTAAATCCGGTTTGATGGATATAGCTCTGACGTAGACTTTTCCAAGATGGTTCCATGGTCACTTGCTAACCATACTTTCCATTGCCCAACGAGATCATTGCCATAATTAATATACCTTTGAACCGGTTCTTTCTGATCCGGCCGATCGCGAATTTCTCGATCCTTTGAAGAGCTCCCTCCAAGAACTCAACACCACCATGCGCTATCCCCACAGTGGGCGCCAACTGTCGTGGATTTGTCACGGCAGATGTCCTTAGTGTCAGGACTTAGTCGCGAGGCCAACGCATCTATGTGGTAGCTTGAGAGGGGTTGAGTGGGACGAGAGACGCAGGGCGGATCAACACGCAAGACAATGATTTAGACAGCTTCGGGCCCCGGGAAACATCGTCCGGTAATAGCCCTACATGCTGTTTGAGGCTAGGTCCCATTATCATCACGAGGGAGTTGCCGTAAACCGGCTCTCCTCTTTGTGTCTAGCCCTAAGATTGTTTCTTCTTTTTCTCTCCCCTCTTTGGGGAGCCCTACCCCTCCTTATATATGTTGAAGGGGCGGTTTACATGTGGAGTCCTATTAGGATTAGGACTAGTCTATCTCTAATACGAACCGGATACAAGTCCTGGTCTTAACTCCTTGTAAGGTAAATATTCGTCATGCCTTTCTCCTTAAACCGGCCCACCATAGTATGAACCGGCCTTCATGAACCGCCTGTTGGGCCACCGGGTCTTGTCGTTCTTCAGACCCGCCTGCCGGATTACCAATGAACCGTAAACCGCCAAGCCCAAACGGGTCGCCAGTGAGTCATCAAGTCTTAGCCCGGTCTCAAGTAAACCGCCAAGTCCGGCCGGGTTATGCTTCCGGCCGGTTTACGCCGCGGGGTATATCCCCGACAGTAGGTGTTTGGGTTTGGGTTTTCCTCACTTGATGATTTTTGCTCAAAGTCCTCGGAGGATGGGTTGCTCTCAAATGACAAGTGTCAGTTTCTGTCGGAGCAGCCAACCAGCTAGTGGTTGTAGGGGGCGGCTATTTATAGCCTAGGGAGCAGCCCGACATGATAAGACATAAATGCCCTTCAATGATATGACCGTTAGGTGGATAGATATTTTGGGGCAGCTGGCTCATAGCACAGCAACGGTCGGAGTTTTGAGTAGCAAAATCCTCAGGGCTATCATGTTCCTCACTGTGTAGGTAATCCACACTGGCGAATACGTAACTCCTCAGTCAGAACAAATTCCTCAGAGACCAGAAGAACTTCGTCTCTGTCACTAAAGAATATGACTGGACTGCATGAGATTTCCAATGGCTTCACTCGAAGGGATTGGTAGGTGTAGGATTTTGAGTTGAGCATCACATGGAAATTTTTCCTTAGTATTTCCTCGACCCCCTTTAACAGTACGGTGTTTCCTATGACTCAAGAAAGAGAAAATGAAACTACGAAAACAAAAGTCTTCACGCTTCATGTTCATCGAATGAATACCAAGTCTTCAAGGTCACACCAATTTCTTCACTTTCAAAGTCTTCAGAAATCCAAAGTCTTCAGTCGAAGAACTTCAGTTTTAGGGGTTGACTTTCTCTATAAATATCAAACTCCTCATATACTTATAGACCTGTGTACACTCACAAACGCATTAGTCCCTTAACCTATGAGTCTTCAATACACCAAAATCACTAAGGGGCACTAGATGCACTTACATGAAGGTACTTGTTGGGTTAGCGTATTTCGAGATTAGGATTTGTCACTCCGATTGTCGGAGAGGTATCTCTGGGCCCACTCGGTAATGCACATCACTATAAGCCTTGCAAGCATTGGAACTAATGAGTTAGTTGTGGGATGATGTATTACAGAACAAGTAAAGAGACTTGCCGGTAACGAGATTGAACTAGGTATTGAGATACCGACGATCGAATCTCGGGCAAGTAACATACCGATGACAAAGGGAACAACGTATGTTGTTGTGCGGTTTGACCGATAAAGATCTTCGTAGAATATGTGGGAGCCAATATGAGCATCCATGTTCCGCTATTGGTTATTGATCGGAGACGTGTCCCGGTCATGTCTACATAGTTCTTGAACCCATAGGGTCCGCATGCTTAACATTACGATGACAGTTATATTATGAGTTTATATGTTTTGATGTACCGAAGATTGTTTGGAGTCCCGGATGTGATCAAGGACATGGCGAGGAGTCTCGAAATGGTCGAGACATGAAGATTGATACATTGGAAGCCCAGGTTTGGATATCGGAAGTGTTCCGGGTGAAATCGGGATTTTACCGGAGTACCGGGAGGTTACCGGAACCCCCCGGGGGCTTAATGGGCCTTAGTGGAAATAGATGGAAGCAAGGGGAGTGTGGGGGGCGCCCCCAAGGCCCAAACCGAATTGGTTTAGGGCAAGGGGGGCCGGCCCCCTCTTTCCTTCTTCCCCTCTCTCTTTCCTTCTCCCAAATCCTATTCCAACTAGGAAAGGGGGGGGGGGTCCTACTCCCGGTGGGAGTAGGACTCCTCCTGGCGCGCCCTCTCCCTGGCCGGCCGCACCCCTCCTTGCTCCTTTATATACAGGGGCAGGGGGCACCCCATAGACACAACAATTGATCAAGTTAATCTTTTAGCAGTGTGCGGTGCCCCCCTCCACAATAGTCCACCTTGATAATACTGTAGCGGTGCTTAGGCGAAGCCCTGCATCGGTAGAACATCAACATCATCACCATGCCGTCGTGCTGACGAAACTCTCCCTCAACACTCGGCTGGATCGTAGTTCGAGGGACGTCATCGGGCTGAACGTGTGCTGAACTCGGAGGTGCCGTACGTTCGGTACTTGATCGGTCGGATCGTGAAGACGTACGACTACATCAACCGCGGTGCAAACGCTTCCTCTTTCGGTCTACGAGGGTACGTGGACAACACTCTCCCCTCTTGTTGCTATGCATCACCATGATCTTGCGTGTGCGTAGGAATTTTTTTGAAATTACTACGTTCCCCAGCAGTGGTATCAGAGCCTAGTTTTATGCGTAGATGTCATATGCACGAGTAGAACACAAGTGAGTTGTGGGCGATATAAGTCATACTACTTACCAGCATGTCAAACTTTGATTCGACGGTATTGTTGGATGAAGCGGCCCGGACCGACATTACGCGTACGCTTACGCGAGACTAGTTCTATCGACGTGCTCTGCACACACGTGGCTGGTGGGTGTCAGTTTCTCCAACTTTAGTTGAACCAAGTGTGGTTATGCCTGGTCCTTGCGAAGGTTAAAACAACACCAACTTGACAAACTATCGTTGTGGTTTTGATGCGTAGGTAAGAACGGTTCTTGCTAAGCCCATAGCAGCCACGTAAAACTTGCAACAACAAAGTAGAGGACGTCTAACTTGTTTTTGCAGGGCATGTTGTGATGTGATATGGTCAAGACATGATGCTAAATTTTATTGTATGAGATGATCATGTCTTGTAACCGAGTTATCGGCAACTAGCAGGAGCCATATGGTTGTCGCTTTATTGTATGCAATGCAATCGCCCTATAATGCTTTACTTTATCACTAAGCGGTAGCGATAGTCGTGGAAGCATAAGATTGGTGAGACGACAACGATGCTACGATGGAGATCAAGGTGTCACACCAGTGACGATGGTGATCATGACGGTGCTTCGGAGATGGAGATCACAAGCACAAGATGATGATGGCCATATCATATCACTTATATTGATTGCATGTGTTGTTTATCTTTTATGCATCTTATCTTGCTTTGATTGACGGTGGCATTATACGATGATCTCTCACTAAATTTCAAGATAAAAAGTGTTCTCCCTGAGTATGCGCCGTTGCCAAAGTTTGTCGTGCCCACGCACCACGTGATGATCGGGTGTGATAAGCTCTACGACCATCTACAACGGGTGCAAGCCAGTTTTGCACATGCAGAATACTCAGGTTAAACTTGATGAGCCTAGCATATGCAGATATGGCCTCAGAACACTGGAGACCGAAAGGTCGAGCGTGAATCATATAGTAGATATGATCAACATAATGATGTTCACCATTGAAAACTACTCCATTTCACGTGATGATCGGTTATGGTTTAGTTGATTTGGATCACGTGATCACTTAGAAGATGAGAGGGATGTCTTTCTAAGTGGGAGTTCTTAAGTAATATGATTAATTGAACTTAAATTTATCATGAACTTAGTCCTGGTAGTATTAGCATATCTATGTTGTAGATCAATAGCTCGCGTTTAGCTCCCATGTTTTATTTTTGATATGTTCCTAGAGAAAACTAAGTTGAAAGATGTTAGTAGCAACGATGCGGATTGGATATGTGATCTGAGGTTTATTCTCATTGCTGCACAGAAGAATTATGTCCTTGATGCACCGCTAGGTGACAAACCTATTGCAGGAGCAGATGCATATGTTATGAACGTTTGGCTAGCTCAATATGATAACTACTTGATAGTTTAGTGCACCATGCTTAAACGGCTTAGAATCGGGACTTCAAAGACGTTTTGAACGTCATAGACCATATGAGATGTTCCAGGAGTTGAAGTTAATATTTCAAGTAAATACCCGAGTTGAGAGATATGAAGTCTCCAACAAGTTCTATAGCTAAAAGATGGAGGAGAATAACTCGAGCAGTGAGCATGTGCTCAGATTGTATGGGTACTACAATCGCTTGAATCAAGTGGGAGTTAATCTTCCAGATAAAATAGTGATTGACAGAATTCTCTAGTCACCATCACCAAGTTAGTACAACTTCGTGATGAACTATAATATGCAAGGGATAACAGAAACGATTCCCAAGCTCTTTGTGATGCTGAAATCGACGAAGGTAGAAATCAAGAAAAGCTTCAAGTGTTGATGGTAAACAAAACCACTAGTTTCAAGTAAATGGACAAAGGGAAGAAAGGGGAACTTCAAGAAGATCGGCAAACAAGTTGCTGCCCAAGTGAAAAAACCCAAGTCTGGACCTAAGCCTGAAACTGAGTGCTTCTACTGCAAAGGGACTGGTCATTGGAAGCGGAACTACCCCAAGTAATTGGCGGATAAGAAGGATGGCAAAGTGAACATAGGTATATTTGATATACATGTTATTGATCTATACTTTACTAATGTTTATAGCAACCCCTTAGTATTTGATACTAGTTCAGTTGCTAAGAATAGTAACTCGAAACGTGAGTTGCAGAATGAACAGAGACTAGTTAAGGGTGAAGTGACGATGTGTATTGGAAATGGTTCCAAGATTGATATGATCATCATCGCACACTCCCTATACTTTCGGGATTAGTGTTAAACCTAAAATAAATGTTATTTAGTGTTTGCGTTGAGCATGAATATGATTGGATCATGTTTATTGCAATACGGTTATTCATGTAAGTTAGAGAATAATTGTTGTTTTGTTTACATGAATAAAACCTTCTATGGTCATACACCCAATGAAAATGGTTTGTTGGATCTCGATCGTGGTGATACACATTTTTATATTGAAGCCAAAAGATGCAAAGTTAATAATGATAGTGCAACTTATTTGTGGCACTGCCGTTTAGGTCATATTGGTGTAAAGCGCATGAAGAAAATCCATGATGATGGGATTTTGGATCAGTTGATGCTTGCGAACCATGCCTCATGGGCAAGATGACTAAGACTCCGTTCTCCGGAACAATGGAGCGAGCAACAGATTTGTTGGAAATCATACATACTGATGTATGTGGTCCGATGAATATTGAGGCTCGCGACAGGTATCATTATTTTTTGATCTTCACAGATGATTTGAGTAGATATGAGTATATCTACTTGATGAAACACAAGTCTCAAACATTTGAAAAGTTCAATGAATTTCAGAGTGAAGTGGAGAATCATCGTAACAAAAATAAAAGTTTCTACGATATGACCGCAGAAGTAAAATATTTGAGTTACGAGTTTGGCCTTCAGTTCAAACAATGTGGAATAGTTTCACAAACTCATGCCACCTGGAACACCACAGCGTAATGGTGTGTCTGAATGTCGTAATCATACTTTACTAGATATGGTGCGATCTATGATGTCTCTTACTGGTTTACCACTATCGTTTTGGGGTTATGCATTAGAGACAACTGCATTCACATTAAAAAAGGGCACCATCTAAATCCGTTGAGACGACACCGTATGAACTGTGGTTTAGCAACAAAACCTAAGCTGTCGTTTCTTAAAGTTTGGGGTTGCAATGCTTATGTGAAAAAGTTTCATCTTGATAAACTCAAACCCAAGTTGGAGAAGTGCATCTTCATAGGATACCCAAAAGTAACTGTTGGGTACACCTTCTATCACAGATCCGAAGGCAAGATATTTGTTGCTGAGAATGGATCCTTTCTAGAGAAGAAGTATCTCTCGAAAGAAGTGAGTGGGAGGAAAGTAGAACTTGATGAGATAACTATACCTGCTCCCTTATTGGAAAGTAGTTCATCACAAAAATTTGTTTCTGTGACTCCTACACCAATTAGTGAGGAAGCTAATGATGATGATCATGTAACTTCAGATCAAGTTACTACCAAACTTCGTAGGTAAACCAGAGTGAAATCTGCACCAGAGTGGTACGGTAATCCTGTTCTGGAGGTCATGTTACTTGACCATGACGAGCCTACGAACTATGAGGAAGCGATGATGAGCCCAGATTCCGTGAAATGGCTTGAGGCCATGAAATCTGAGATGAGATCCATGTATGAGAACAAAGTATGGACTTTGATTGACTTGCCCATTGATCGGCGAGCCATTGAGATTAAATGGATCTTCAAGAGGAAGACGGACGCTGATAGTAGTGTTACTATCTACAAAGCTAGAATTGCCGCAAAAAGGTTTTTGACAAGTTCAAGGTGTTGACTACGATGAGAGTTTCTCACTCGTATCTATGCTTAAGTCTGTCCGAATCATGTTAGCAATTGCCGCATTTTATGAAATCTGGCAAATGGATAAACAAAACTGCATTCTTTAATGGATTTATTAAAGAAGAGTTGTATATGATGCAACCAGAAGGTTTTGTCAATCCTAAAGGTACTAACAAAATATGCAAGCTCCAGCGATCCATCTATGGACTGGTGCAAGCATCTCGGAGTTGGAATATACGCTTTGATAAGTTGATCAGAGCATATAGTTTTATAAAGACTTGCGGTGAAGCCTGTATTTACAAGAAAGTGAGTGGGAGCACTACATCATTTTTGATAAGTATATGTGAATGACATATTGTTGATCGGAGATAATGTAGAATTATTCTGCAAAGCATAAAGGAATGTTAGAAAGGAGTTTTTCAAAGAAAGACCTCGGTGAAGCTGCTTACATATTGAGCATCAATATCTATAGAGATAGATCAAGACGCTTGATAAGTTTTTCAATGAGTACATACCTTGACAAGATTTTGAAGTAGTTCAAAATGGAACAGTCAAAGAAGGAGTTCTTGCCTGTGTTACAAGGTGTGAAGTTGAGTAAGACTCAAAACCCGACCACGGCAGAAGATAGAGTGAGAATGAAAGTCATTCCCTATGCCTCAGCCATAGGTTCTATAAAGTATGACATGCTGTGTACCAGACCTATTGTATACCCTGCCCTGAGTTTGGCAAGGGAGTACAATAGTGATCTAGGAGTAGATCACTGGACATTGGTCAAAATTATCCTTAGTGGAATAAGGATATGTTTCTCGATTATGGAGGTGACAAAAGGTTCGTCATAAAGGGTTACGTCGATGCAAGTTTTGACACTGATCTAGATGACTCAAAGTCTCAATCTGGATACATATTGAAAGTGGGAGCAATTAGCTAGAGTAGCTCCGTGCAGAGCATTGTTGACATAGAAATTTGCAAAATACATACGGATCTGAATGTGGCAGACACATTGACTGAACTTCCCTCAGAAACAAAACATGATCACACCTTAGTACTCTTTGGGTATTAATCACATAGCAATGTGAACTAGATTATTGACTCTAGTAAACCCTTTGGGTGTTGGTCACATGACGATGTGAACTATGGGTGTTAATCACATGGTAATGTGAACTATTGATGTTAAATAACATGGCAATGTGAACTAGATTATTGACTCTAGTGCAAATGGGAGACTGAAGGAAATATGCCCTAGAGGCAATAATAAAGTTATTATTTATTTCCTTATATCATGATAAATGTTTATTATTCATGCTAGAATTGTATTAACCGGAAACATAATACATGTGTGAATACATAGACAAACAATATGTCACTAGTATGCCTCTACCTGACTAGCTCGTTAAATCAAAGATGGTTAAGTTTCCTAGCCATAGACATGAGTTTTATTTGATTAATGGTGTCACATCATTAGAGAATGATGTGATTGACTTGACCCATTCTGTTAGCATAGCACTTGATCGTTTATTTTGTTGCTATTGCTTTCTTCATGACTTATACATGTTCCTATGACTATGAGATTATGCAACTCACGTTTACCGGAGGAACACTTTGTGTGCTACCAAACGTCACAACGTAACTGGGCGATTATAAAGGTGCTCTACAGGTGTCTCTGAAGGTACTTGTTGGGTTGGCATATTTCGAGATTAGGATTTGTCACTCCGATTATCGGAGAGGTATCTCTGGGCCCACTCAATAATGCACATCACTATAAGCCTTGCAAGCATTGCAACTAATGAGTTAGTTGCGGGATGATGTATTACGGAACAAGTAAAGAGACTTGCCGGTAACGAGATTGAACTAGGTATTGAGATACCAACGATCAAATCTCGAGCAAGTAACATACCGATGACAAAGGGAACAACGTATGTTGTTGTGCGGTTTGACCGATAAAGATCTTCGTAGAATATGTGGGAACCAATATGAGCATCCAGGTTCCGCTATTGGTTATTGACCGGAGACGTGTCTCGGTCATGTCTACATAGTTCTCGAACCCATAGGGTCCGCACGCTTACTGTTATGATGACAGTTATATTATGAGTTTATATGTTTTGATGTACCGAAGATTGTTTGGAGTCCCGGATGTGATCAAGGACATGACGAGGAGTCTCGAAATGGTCGAGACATGAAGATTGATATATTGTAAGCCTATGTTTGGATATCGGAAGTGTTCCGGGTGGAATCGGGATTTTACCGGAGTACTTGGAGGTTACCGGAACCCCTCGGGGGCTTAATGGGCCTACATGGGCCTTAGTGGAAATAGAGGGAAGCAAGGGGAGTGTGGGGTGCGCCCCCCAAGGCCCAAACCGAATTGGTTTAGGGCAAGGGGGGCCGGCCCTCTCTTTCCTTCTTCCCCTCCCTCTTTCCTTCTCCCGAATCCCATTCCAACTAGGAAAGGGGGGAGTCCTACTCCCGATGGGAGTAGGACTCCTCCTGGCGCGACCTCTCCCTGGCCGGCCACACGCCCCTTGCTCCTTTATATACGGGGGCAGGGGGCACCCCATAGACACAACAATTGATCAAGTTGATCTTTTAGCCATGTGCGGTGCCCCCCTCCACAATAGTCCACCTCGATAATACTATAGCGGTGCTTAGGCGAAGCCCTGCGTCGGTAGAACATCAACATCATCACCACGCCGTTGTGCTGACGAAACTATCCCTCAACACTCGGCTGGATCGGAGTTCGAGGGACGTCATCGGGCTGAACTTGTGTTGAACTCGGAGGTGCCGTATGTTCGGTACTTGATCGGTCGGATCGTGAAGACGTACGACTACATCAACCGCGTTGTGCAAACGCTTCCACTTTCGGTCTACGAGGGTACGTGCACAACACTCTCCCCTCTCGTTGCTATGCATCACCATGATCTTGCGTGTGCGTAGGAATTTTTTTGAAATTACTACGTTCCCCAGCAGCTGTACACGCCCCGGAGTCTCAGGGGTGCCGGCCTCAGGCCCTGGGGCTCCCTCCCACGCCTAGTGGGAGCACTTAGCTCCACGCTGGTGAGAAGAATCGAAGTCCAGAAGACTAGACTAGGCGCCAGACGCGGCCATTTGCTTTGGATCTCTTCTTCTGTAGCCTTGCTTTTTGGATGTGGATTTAAGTTGAAGTCGAGCTTTTGTTGATGCATGCGGGGGGTGTACTTTCTCATTCAAGCGATTTCTTTCCATCTGGTTCTTGCCTTATTCTGGAGCTCACACTCGCCGCCTCCCCCTCGCGGGCCCCTCGCGAGCGGGGCTGAGCACAGCACGCGTGCCACGTGCGCTGATCGGTGCAGGAACCTCGCGCGGCCCTCTCAGGCGGGTCAGCAGACCTTTCAGGAGCCCCGTGGCGACCCTCGACCTTACGACGCGATTCAGGACCCGCTCCAGCTAAGGTAAGGCGCTGCGGCAAAACTTGTCATCGGACTCATGACTGACCAAAACACACTCTTGGCTCGGCATAAAGGAGTAGAAATCATGATTTGCTTACATGAGGGGCTCCCCCTCCCAAAATGCTCTCGCAATCTTTAGGGGTCACGCCCGAGTTTCTTGCATACAGGGTGAAGCAGTAAAGGGACCAGGAATCGGTCGGATATGTCGCTTGCCGCATCCCCCATGTCGTCTTCAGAGACGCCACTGGCATCGCTATCACCATCATTTGCGTTGCCTCCACCTTCGCCGGCACCGACGTCTCCGTCATCGACCACGTCGCCTTCGTCCGCCGCAACCACAACCCCGTCATCATCAGAGGCGAAGGCCCTGACCAGCGCATCCACGTGGTCTTCAACCCATCGCGCTAAGTCGCCCCAGATGGCTTCCGGCACGGGAGCAATAGCGGCGTCGAAATCGAAGTTGAGATCGATATTCCGGAGGTGGCTGAAGACGCGGGAGAACGCGCGCCCAAGCAGACTGCGACTTCTCTCTTCCACAAGTTGGCGAGCCCTGTTAGACCGGGCTTCAAGGTGCGTCACCACATTGGTGAAGAAGGTCAGGTGACTGGCGTAGTCATTCGAGTGGGGGAGCGGTGCATTCTTGTCGCAGATGAAGCCTAGGGCGGTATTAGCCCTGCTCCAAAGGCCCTGAAGCATGGGGGCATGCTCGCGCTCCAGCGTTTGCCGTTGAAGCACTTCCTCCCTGTTTTGCTGCGCGACGGCCTCGACGTCATCAACCCGTCTCTGAAGAGAAAGAAGCTTGATGCGGGCGGAGGCCAAGTCCGCCTGCGCCGAGATCAGGGCGGCGACCGTGGCCTCCTCACGCATCTCCGCCTCGTCTAACCTGGGTCTGAGAGCAGCGGTCCTGCCTGCTGCCTTGGTTCCCGCAAGCCTCAGATTCAGGGCATGCCGACCTTCAAGATCCGTGTGAACCTCGGCCACCCGGTGGTCGACTTCCTCCTGGATCTTGGCCTCACGAGCCCCGACGGCATCTTCTGCTTGGGCAACCTGATGTTCCCTCGTCTCCAGTTGCTCAAGCTCGAGGCTACACTCCACGGCTTCCAGAGCCAACGCCTCCTCGCGCTTCCGGACCTCATCTTCCTCGGCAGGCGTCCCCCTCAGCGATGCGAGAGCGGCTTTACGTGCCTCCACTTGCTGCTCGAGGGATGCGCCCCAGGCGTGGAGCTCCCACACACGCTTCTCCGTAGCCTCGCGACGGTGGTCAGCTTCACGAGCCTCCTCCAGAGCTCGGGAGCAGGCCTCACGAGAGGCCGCAAGAGAGGCCTCAGCCTTTGCGTTTTCTAGCTCGCGCTGGTGGGGCCCAAGGTTGATGGCCACTCTCAGCCTGTGCCATTCCTCCACCAGTCGCAGACCCTCGGCCTCGAGGCGCGTCTCGACACCCGCAAGCTCTTCACCAAGTCGGCACATCACGCCCATCGCCTCCTGGAAGAGCTCGTGACGAACAATGCTCCGCCCGCGCTCGAGCTCCAACGCATGACCCACCTCGTCCTCCGCCACGGGGGCCGCATGCAGAACGCGAAGCGGCGCGCCCCTTTTTGGTAGGGGGTGATACGTCTCTGTCGTATCTACTTTTCCAAACACTTTTGCCCTTGTTTTGGACTCTAACTTGCATGATTTGAATGGAACTAACCCAGACTGACGCTATTTTCAGCAGAATTGTCATGGTGTTATTTATGTGCAGAAACAAAAGTTCTCGGAATGACCTGAAACTCCACAGAGCGTATTTTTGGAAATAATAAAAAATACTGGCAAAAGATCAAGACCAGGGGGCACACACCCTATCCATGAGGGTGGGGGCGCGCCTGCCCCCCTGGGCGCGCCCCCTACCTCGTGGGCCCCCTGGAGCTCCTCCGACCTCAACTCCAACTCTATATATTTGTGTTCGGAGAGAAAAAATAAAAGAGAAGGATTTATCATGTTTTACAATATGGATCCGCCGCCAAACCCTAAAACCTCTCGGGAGGGCTGATCTGGAGTTCGTTCAGGGCTCCGGAGAGGGGAATCCGTCGCCATCGTCATCATCAACCATCCTCCATCACAAATTTCATGATGCTCACTGCCGTGCGTGAGTAATTCCATCGTAGGCTTGCTGGATGGTGATGGGTTGGATGAGATTTATCATGTAATCGAGTTAGTTTTGTTAGGGTTTGATCCCTAGTATCCACTATGTTTTGAGATTGATGTTGCTATGACTTTGCTATGCTTAATGCTTGTCACCGGGGCTCGAGTGCCATGATTTCAAATCTAAACCTATTATATTTTCACCAATATATGAGAGTTCTTGATCCTATCTTGCAAGTCTATAGTCACCTACTATGTGTTATGATCCGACAACCCCGAAGTGACAATAATCGGGACGACTCCCGGTGATGACCGTAGTTTGAGGAGTTCATGTATTCACTATGTGTTAATGCTTTGGCCCGGTACTCTATTAAAAGGAGGCCTTAATATCCCTTAGTTTCCGCTAGGACCCCGCTGCCACGGGAGGGTAGGACAAAAGATGTCATGCAAGTTCTTTTCCATAAGCACGTATGACTATATTCGGAATACACGCCTACATTACATTGATGAATTGGAGCTAGTTATGTGTCACCCTAGGTTATGACTGTTACATGATGAACCACATCCGGCATAATTCTCTATCACCGATCCATTGTCTACGAGCTTTCCATATATTGTTCTTCGCTTATTTACTTTTCCGTTGCTATTGTTACAATCACTACAAAATACCAAAAACATTACTTTTGTTATCATTACATTTTGCTACCGTTACCACTACTATCATATTATTTTGCTACTAAATACTTTGCTGCAGATATTAAGTTTCCAGGTGTGGTTGAATTGACAACTCAGCTGCTAATACTTGAGAATATTCTTTCGCTCCCCTTGTGTCGAATCAATAAATTTGGGTTGAATACTCTACCCTCGAAAATTGTGGCGATCCCCTATACTTGTGGGTTATCAAGACTATTTTCTGGCGCCATTGCCGGGGAGCATAGCTCTATTCTTTGAGTCACTTGGGATTTATATCTGCTTATCATTATGAAGAACTTGAAAGATCCAAGAACCAAGATTTATCCCTCAACTACGAGGCGAGGTAAGGAACTGCCATCTAGCTCTGCACTTGATTCACCTTCTGTTTTGAGTAAGCTTGCGACACCTAAACCTGCTTCTACTATTGATTTTGATATGTCGCATATTATTGATGATGCCAGTTCTGCTATGCATGATACTTATGATGAAACTACTTCTATGCTTGATACTACTGTGCCACTTGGTCAATGTCTTGATGAACAACTTGCTAGGGCTAGAGAGAATGAAATTATTGAAACAAATAATATTGATGAAAGTGATGATGAAGACTCTCCCCCTAATAAATATGAATTGTCTGTTGTTCCTGAGGGTTATGTTATGGATGAAGAAGCTACTAGAGCTATTTTAGCTTGCAATGATAGATATGATCTAAAGAGGTTATTAGCTAAATGGAAGCAGCAATCTCTTAATGCTAGAATGAAACCTGACCCTGCTTTTGCTACTTCACCTTTCTGTGTTACTGATAAGGATTATGAATTCTCTGTTGCTCCTGATATAATTACTTTGGTTGAATCTGATCCTTTTTATGGCTATGAATCTGAAACTGTTGTGGCACATCTTACTAAATTGAATGATATATCCACCCTGTTCACTAATGATGAGAGAACTCGTTACTTTTATATCCTTAAAATATTTCCGTTCTCATTAAAGGGTGATGCTAAGATATGGTTTAATTCTCTTGATCCTGGTTGTGTGCGTAGTCCCCAGGATATGATTTATTACTTCTCTGCTAAATATTTCCCTGCTCATAAGAAACAAGCTGCCTTAAGGGACATATATAATTTTGTGCAAATTGAAGAAGAGAGTCTCCCACAAGCTTGGGGGAGGCTTCTCCAATTACTTAATGCTTTGCCTGATCATCCTCTTAAGAAAAATGAAATACTTGATATCTTTTATAATGGACTAACCGATGCTTCCAGAGATTACCTGGATAGTTGTGTTGGTTCTATTTTCAGGGAAAGAACACCGGATGAACCTGAAATTATATTGAATAATATGTTGACAAATGAAAATAATTAGACACTTCCTGAGCCAACTCCTGAGCCTATTCCTAAACCAACTCCGAAGAAGAGAGGTGTTCTATTTCTCAGTCCTGAAGATATGCAAGAGGCAAAGAAATCCATGAAAGAAAGGGGTATCAAAGCTGAAGATGTTAAGAATTTACCTTCTAAGAAATACATGGTCTTAATTTACCACCTATCGAAGAAATGCATAATTTTAATCCATCTCCTATTGAAGAAATACATGGTCTTGATAATCCGACACAGGTAGTAAAGGTAAATTCTCTCTATAGATATGATAAAGCTGAAATCCCATTTACTAAGTTTGCTAGCCCATGCTTAGATGAGTTTGATAAATTTATGGTTAAGCAAGAAGACTTCAATGCTTATTTTGGTAGAGAATTAAAACACAATGTTGATATGCTTGAACACTTGGGTGATTATATGGCTAATGTCAAAGGTGAACTTAAACTTATTAGTAAACATGCTTCTATGGTTACCACTCAAGTAGAACAAGTACTTAAAGCTCAAAATGATTTGCTCAATGAATTGAATAGTAAGAATAATGATTATGTTGTTAGTGTGGCTACTAGAACTGGTAAGATGACTCAGGAACCTTTGTATCCTGAAGGCCACCCTAAGAAAATTGAGCAAGATTCTCAGAGAAATAATATAGATGCACCTAGTCCTTCTATAAGGAAGAAAAAGAAAAATGATAGGACTTTGCATGCTTCTATTGAACCTATTGCTGAACCTCCTGAGAATCCCAATGATATTTCTATATCTGATGCTGAAACACAATCTGGTAATGAACCTGAAACTAGTGATAATGTTAATGATAATGTTCATGATGATGCTCAACCTAGTAATGATAATGATATAGAAATTGAACCTGCTGTTGATCTTGATAACCCACAATCAAAGAATCAACGTTATGATAAGAAAGACTTTGTTTCTAGGAAACACGGTAAGGAAAGAGAGCCTTGGGTTCAAAAATCCATGCCTTTTCCTCCCAAACCATCCAAGAAAAAGGATGATGAGCATTTTGAGCACTTTGCTGAAACGATTAGACCTATCTTTTTGCGTATGCGATTAACTGATATGCTCAAAATGAATCCTTATGCTAAGTATATGAAAGAAATTATTACTAATAAAAGAAAGATACCGGAAGTTGAAATGTCCACCATGCTTTCTAATTATACCTTTAAAGGTGGAATACATAAGAAACTAGGAGATCCAGGAGTACCCACTATACCATGCTCCATTAAAAGAAACTATGTTAAAACTGCTTTATGTGATCTTGGAGCCGGTGTTAGTGTTATGCCTCTCTCTTTATATCGTAGACTTGATTTGAATAAGTTGACACCTACTGAAATATCTTTACAAATGGCTGATAAATCAACTGCTATACCTGTCGGTATTTGTGAGGATGTGCCTGTTGTGGTTGCAAATGTTACTATTTTAACGGACTTTGTTATTCTTGATATTCCCGAGAACGATAATATGTCTATTATTATTGGAAGACCCTTTTTGAATACTATAGGGGCTGTTATTGATTGCACCAAAGGCAATGTCACTTTTCACGTTAATGGTAATGAGCATACGGTACACTTTCTGAGGAAACAACCTCGAGTCCACAGTATCAATTCTATTGGAAAAATTCCATCGATTATTTTTAGAGGTTTTGAATTTCCTCTTCCTACTGTCAAGAAGAAATATGATATTATTATTGTTGGGGATGTGCATATCCCCGTTGAGGTAACCTAGTGTTATTCAAAAATTCTCCGGTTCCATATTATTCGGAATGAGTTTGTTAACAAGACTGATCAACCTTGTTAATGGATTCCTTTTGATGATCATGAGATGGACGAATTTAGAAAACACAACTCTATGTACCCTCTTTCTACTTTCTATTATTTATATTAAATAAAATAAAAATACTATTTTCTGTCTGTTATCTGAATTACCCATGCTATATAAAAATACCCCAAAAATAAAAGTTCTCCAAATGCCCTGAAATTTAAATATGATTTTTTCTAGAATATTTGAGAATATTTGGCACTGAGAACACATCAGGGAGGGCATCCACCTAGCCACGAGGGTGGAGGGCGTGCCCTACCCCCCTGGGCGCGCCCCCCTGCCTCGTGGGCCCATGGTGGCCCTCCTCCACTTATTCCTGCACCCACACACTCCTTCCTCCCACAAACACCATTATCCAGCTCAAGCATGAGTTCTAGCTCATTTTGCTGCGATTTTTGATCTCCTTGCTCAAAGCACCTCTCACAAAACTGCTTTGGGGGATTGTTCCTTGGTATGTGACTCCTCCAATGGTCCAATTAGTTTTTGTTCTAGTGCTTTATTCATTGCATATTTTGCTGCTTAGGTGACCCTGTTCTTGAGCTTGCGTGTCAAATTTATGTGGTTCCAAGTAGTTTTGATGCATGATATAGGCTCTAGGCACTTGTAGGAGTAGTTGCTATCAATATTGTTGAGTTTGCTTCACTTCTATTTAAAGTTACTAAAAATTTCAGAATTTTTTTTAGAGGGAGAGATATGCTTAGGAAAATGTACCAAGGTGGTTCTTCAAGGAAACAATGACCCAGGCTTGCAATGCGTGATGCTGATGCTGAGCCACCAAGGGACGCTCCAGTGCGGCCTTGTGAATGGCCTTCAGAGGACTTCATGGATCGAGCGGGAATTAAGGAAGAATTTAACGCATATTTGCGTAACGCTGATCTTGTGAGCTTCGAGGAAGAAAAATGCCGTCAATACCACTATCTCACTAGTTCCTTTTGAGGAGGTTTGAATTTTCATCTTCACGTAATTCTCAAACTGTCTTGTTTAATCTTTATGAAAATTCTTACACTATGGACTTAGAGGACTTTACCACTACTTACAAACTTCCACAATGCGGTAGTGCTAGTGAACCTCGCAAATCTGAATTTAGAGATTTTCTTGCTAGTATAACTGTGGGGGAATCTAGAGATATAGCACAAGCTACCATAGGGAGCATTCACTTTCCTGCTATACATTATTTTGCTCTCTTCATAGGTAGATGCATTAACGGTAAAGATGAAGCATGTCACATGTGTGTCCCTGACCTCAGTATTCTTAGGAGTGCTGCGTTAGGAGATAAATCTTATAATTTGGGAGCCATTGTTGCAAGTAGGTTGCATCTTAATAGATTTAATGGAGATTTCTTCAGTGGAATTTATGCAACCCGCATAGCTAATTTTCTTGGTATAACCATACATGAGGATGATATTGAGTTGCCTCCTGCTTATTTGAATTTATGCCTAAGTTGGTCTAATGCCACGGATGGCCTGGCGGATATCCATAGACCAACTTAGGCCAAAACCCTAAGCTTGGGGGAGTACGTATTTCTCACCGACATTACATTCATGTTCACACACTCATTGCTAGATGTCGGTACTCATACTTTTTCATTGTAATATCCATGCTAGTTTACTTCCTTTTTATGCTTTCTTATTGTGTGTTTAATAAACCTTAATAAAAACCAAAAAAAATAGTTGTAGTTTTTAATTAGTTTACTTTCCATGCTTGTAGTAGTAACTAAAAAGAAAACCCAAAAAGATTTCATGTTATTCTTTTTGCTTGTTAGGAGCTTTCCTGTGTAAATAGTTTTATTTCTTTTTTTTGTTGGGGGTCGATAGGAGAAGATCATGATTAAATTGTCAAAGTGGCTCTTATATGCATTATTGTTGATCTGACAAAAGAGCCCATATTGCCTTGTCTTCTCCTGTTTGTTGAATGCTTGTAGATTCCAGCTTAGTCCAATGCATGTGCACTATTATTATTATCCACATCGTTCGGTCGTGCAAGTGAAAGGCAATTATGACGATATATGATGGACTGACTGAGAGGAGAAAAGCTGGTATGAACTCGACCTCTCTTGTTTTTGTAAATATGATTAGTTCATCATTCCTGATTCAGCCTATTATGAATAAACATGTTTGCAATGACAATTAGAGATCATAGTTTCATATGCCATGCTTAATTAGCTAGGATCTTATACTGGTTTACCTTGCGTTCCAACATGCTATTAAAATGGTTGTGATGTGGTATGATAGGGTGGTATCCTCTTTTGAATGATTCGAGTGGCTTGACTTGGCACATGTTCACGCATGTAACTGAAACAAAATCAACATAGCCTCTACGATATTTATGTTCATGGTGCGTTATATCCTACTCATGCTTGCATTCGGTGTTGATTAATTTTAATGCATGTTCATGACTGTTGTCGCTCTCTAGCTGGTCGCTTCTCAGTCTCTTTCTAGCCTTCACTTGTACTAAGCGGGAATACTGCTTGTGCATCCAATCCCATAAACCCCAAAGTTATTCCATATGAGTCCACCATACCTACCTATATGCGGTATCTACCTGCCGTTCCAAGTAAATTTGTATGTGCCGAACTCTAAACCTTCAAATAAATATCCTGTTTTGTATGCTCGAATAGCTCATGTATCAACTAGGGTTGTCCGTATCTTCCATGTTAGGCGGGTTATTCTCAAGAGGAGTGGACTCCGCTCCTCACTCACGAGAAAGTGGTTGGTCACCGGGATGCCCAGTCCCATGCTTTATGCAAACTAAATCAAAATAATTGCAAACAAAACTCCCCCTGGGACTCTTGTTAGTTGGAGGCACTCGTTGTTTCGAGCAAGCCATGGATTGATGCTTGTTGGTGGAGGGGGAGTATAAACTTTACCATTCTGTTTGGGAACCGCCTATAATGTGTGTAGCATGGAATATATCACCATCTCTTGGTTGTTATGTTGAGAATGAAAGTATACCGCTCAAAATATTATTCATCTCTATTTCAAAACCGAGCTCTGGCACCTCTACAAATCCCTGCTTCCCTCTGCGAAGGGCCTATCTATTTACTTTCATGTTGAGTCATCATCCTCTTATTAAAAAGCACCAGTTGGAGAGCACCACTGTCATTTGCATTCATTACTGTTAGTTTACATTGAGTATGACTTGACTGTATCTCTTTTATCATGAATTACAATGTCTAGTCAGTCCTTGATATTTAAAGGTGCTTCGCATTTATGTTTTGCGGTCTCAGAAAGGGCTAGCAAGATACCATCTTGTTATATCATATTATGATTGTTTTGAGAAAGTGTTGTCATTCGAGATTTATTATTATTGCTCGCTAGTTGATTATGCCATTGATATGAGTAAACATGAGACCTATGCGTTATTGTGAATATGGTTAGTATATAATCTTTGCTGAAAACTTGAATGCTGGCTTTACATATTTACAACAACAAGAGCAAACAGAGTTTGTAAAAGTTTTTCTTTATCACTTTCAGTTTGTCAACTGAATTGCTTGAGGACAAGCAAAGGTTTAAGCTTGGGGGAGTTGATACGTCTCCGCCATATCTACTTTTCCAAACACATTTCCCCTTGTTTTGGACTCTAACTTGCATGATTTGAATGGAACTAACCCGGACTGACGTTGTTTTCAGCAGAATTGCCATGGTGTTATTTATGTGCAGAAACAAAAGTTCTTGGAATGACCTGCAACTCCACGGAGTGTATTTTTGGAAATAATAAAAAATACTGGCAAAAGATCAAGACCAGGGGGCCCACACCCTAGCCACGAGGGTGGGGGCGCGCTCCCCTACCGCGTGGGCCCCCTGGAGCTCCTCCCACCTCAACTGCAACTCTATATATTCGTGTTCAGAGAGAAAAAAATAAAAGAGAAGGATTCATCGCGTTTTACGATACGGAGCCGCCGCCAAGCCCTAAAACCTCTCGGGAGGGCTGATCTGGAGTCCGTTCGGGGCTCCGGAGAGGGGAATCCATTGCCATCGTCATCATCAACCATCCTCCATCACCAATTTCATGATGCTCACCGTCGTGCGTGAGTAATTCCATCGTAGGATTGCTGGAAGGTGATGGGTTGGATGAGATTTATCATGTAATCGAGTTAGTTTTGTTAGGGTTTGATCCCTAGTATCCACTATGTTCTGAGATTGATGTTGCTATGACTTTGCTATGCTTAATGCTTGTCACTAGGGCCTGAGTGCCATGATTTCAGATCTGAACCTATTATGTTTTCATTAATATATGAGAGTTCTTGATCCTATCTTGCAAGTGTATAGGCACCTACTATGTGTTATGATCCGGCAACCCCGAAGTGACAATAATCGGGACCACTCCCGATGATGACCGTAGTTTGAGGAGTTCATGTATTCACTATGTGTTAATGCTTTGGTCCGGTACTCTATTAAAAGGAGGCCTTAATATCCCTTAGTTTCTGCTAGGACCCCGCTGCCACGGGAGGGTAGGACAAAAGATGTCATGCAAGTTCTTTTCCATAAGCACGTATGACTATATTCGGAATACATGCCTACATTACATTGATGAATTAGAGCTAGTTCTGTGTCACCCTAGGTTATGACTGTTACATCATGAACCACATCCGGCATAATTCTCTATCACCGATCCATTGCCTATGAGCTTTCCATATATTGTTCTTCGCTTATTTACTTTTCCGTTGCTATTGTTACAATCACTACAAAATACCAAAAACATTACTTTTGTTATCATTACCTTTTGCTACCGTTGCCACTACTATCATATTACTTTGCTACTAAATACTTTGCTGCAGATATTAAGTTTCCAGGTGTGGTTGAATTGACAACTCAGCTGCTAATACTTGAGAATATTCTTTGGCTCCCCTTGTGTCGAATCAATAAATTTGGGTTGAATTATCTACCCTCGAAAACTGTTGCGATCCCCTATACTTGTGGGTTATCAGGGGGCTGCGGGCTGGAGCCGCTCTAGGCTCCAACTCGACCTCACGAGGGGCCCCGGCCAGGCGGGGCCCGCTACTTGAGGAGGAGCTGAAGATCGAAGCCAACCAGCTGCTGTCCAAGACCAGAGGAGGAGCTCGCGGCACGCCCGCCGCGCTACGAGCAAGGCCATGAGGGAAGGACGACGAAGGCACAAGCTCGGGGCGCCCTGGTGATAGATCAACTCCCGCAGCTGACCCCATGTCGTGGGCAGCGCCCGAGCCTGCGGCGCTGGAGCTTGGCGGGTGCGACGGGACGAGAGGGAACTGCTTCTTAGGGGACTTCCCGGCCTTGGCAGAAGGGGTCCTGAGGGGATAATCGTCAGGAAAGGAAGGCGACACACGGAAGATCACCGAGATAAGGTACTTACTCGTCGACGATGATGTACTTTCATCGCTTCAAAGGCCCGAAGATACTATTGCTTCTCGGGGATCCCTTCCTCTTGCGAAGCTCCTCGAAGTCCAGGCAAAGCCGACCGAAGCGCTGGACTTGACGGCCAGCACGGAGTAAGGCCGGGGAAGAGCTTGGAGGGACAGCTTCAGGAGTGCCCGGCTGCGGTGAACAGTCGGGCGGCGTCTCACCGCGACCTCCCGAGGCTTCTGGGGCTTTGACCTCAGGAACCGCATGCTGCACCGCCTCAGTAACCGGCGCCCCAGGGGAGGGATCAAGATCCCGAGGACGATGCCCCAGGATCACCATGCGGCATGAGCTCCTCAGCACTCGGGTCATCGGCCTCCGTCGAAGCTTGCCCTCCTGCACCCTCACTCGGGGCGAGCTCGGCACCGGCGGCAAGGAAGGGAACCACATCGATGGGGTTCTCGCGGGGCCCCACCAGGCCGACCGGGCGCAACCCCCACTCATCGAAGGAGGGCATGTTCTTGGCAAATTCGGCGTTATTCTCGCAGCGGTACAACAGACAACTCTTCCTGGGCACGTCGTCCGGCAAAGGGGCACCCGTCAGGACTGCAAGAACTGTTTGCTGCGTCCTAAGAGGAAGCCCCTCCTCCTAAAACCTCACATGGTCCTGACTGCTGAGCAAGGCCCACATCGGGCGGGAATGGCGCTGAAGCGGAGCGATTCGGCGCTTGACGAACTCCTTCACCACCATAGGCGCAGTCATGCCATGGTCTTTTAGCCTCCTCAGCCTGAGCCAGACGGGAACGAGATGGGGGCTCGCGAGCCTTTGGTGGACCCAACCGGAGTTGGGAACAGCAGGCTGATGTCTACTACACAACCTTCTTCTTGTAGACATTGTTGGGCCTCCAAGTGCAGAGGTTTGTAGGACAGTAGAAAATTTCCCTCAAGTGGATGACCTAAGGTTTATCAATCCGTAGGAGGCGCATGATGAAGATGGTCTCTCTCAAGCAACCCTGCAACCAAATAACAAAGAGTCTCTTGTGTCCCCAACACACCCAATACAATGGTAAATTGTATAGGTGCACTAGTTCGGCGAAGAGATGGTGATACAAGTGGTATATGGATAGTAGATAAAGGTTTTTGTAATATGAAAATATAAAAACAGCAAGGTAACTAATGATAAAAGTGAGCACAAACAGTATTGCAATGCGCTGAAGCAAGGCCTATGGTTCATACTTTCGCTAGTGCAAGTTCCCTCAACAATAATAACATAATTGGATCACATAACTATCCCTCAACATGCAACAAAGAGTCACTCCAAAGTCACTAATAGCGAAGAATGAATGAAGAGATTACGGTAGGGTACAAAACCACCTCAAAGTTATTCTTTCCAATCAATCCGTTGGGCTATTCCTATAAGTGTCACAAACGGCCCTAGAGTTCGTACTAGAATAACACCTTAAGACACAAATCAACCAAAACCCTAATGTCACCTAGATACTCCAATGTCACCTCAAGTATCCGTGGGTATGATTATACGATATGCATCACACAATCTCAGATTCATCTATTCAACCAACACATAGAACCTCAAAGAGTGCCCCAAAGTTTCTACCGGAGAGTCAAGACAAAAACGTGTGCCAACCCCTATGCATAGGTTCATGGGCGGAATCCGCAAGTTGATCACCAAAACATACATCAAGTGAATCACGTGATATCCCATTGTCACCATAGATACGCATGGCAAGACATACATCAAGTGTTCTCAAGTCATTAAAGACTCAATCTGATAAGATTACTTCAAAGGGAAAACTCAATCCATTACGAGAGAGTAGAGGGGGAGAAGAAACATAAGATCCAACTATAATAGCAAAGCTCGCGATACATCAAGATCATGCCAAACCAAGAACATGAGAGAGAGAGATCAAACACATAGCTACTGTACATACCCTCAGCCCCGAGGGAGAACTACCCCTCCTCGTCATGGAGAGCGCCGGGATGATGGAGATGGCCACCGGAGAGAGATTGCCCCCTCCGGCAGGGTGCCAGAATGGGTCTAGCTTGGTTTTCGGTGGCTACTGAGGCTTCTGGCGGCGGAACTCCCGATCTGTTGTGCTCCTCGGTCGTTTTAGGGTATATGGATATATATAGGCGAAAGAAATACATCAGGGGAGCCACGAGGGGCCCACGAGGGTGGAGGGCGCGCCCAGGGGGGGTGGGCGCGCCCCCCTGCCTCGTGGCTTCCTCGTTGCTTCCCTTACGTACACTCCAAGTCTTCTGGATTGCTTCCGTTCCAAAAATAAGTTTCGTGAAGTTTCAGGTCAATTGGACTCCGTTTGATTTTTCTTTTCTGTGATACTCTAAAACAAGGTAAAAAAAGAAAGTGGCAATGGGCTCTGGGTTAATAGGTTAGCCCCAAAAATAATATAAAAGTGTTTAATAAAGCCCATAAACATCCAAAACAGATGATATAATAGCATGGAACAATCAAAAGTTATAGATACGTTGGAGATGTATTAGCATCCCCAAGCTTAATTCATGCTCGTCCTCGAGTAGGTAACTGATAAAAACAGAATTTTTGATGTGGAAACATATTTATCCATGTAGTTCTCTTTATTGCGGCAAGAATATTCAGATCCATAAGATTCAAGACAAAAGTTTAATATTGACATAAAAATAATAATACTTCAAGCATACTAACCAAGTAATCATGTCTTCCCAAAATAACATGGCCAAAGAAAGCTATCCCTACAAAATCATATAGTCTGGCTATGCTCCATCTTCACCACATAAAATATTTAAATCATGCACAACCCCGACGACAAGCCAAGCAATTGTTTCATACTTTTGATGTTCTCAAACTTTTTCAATCTTCCCGCAATACATGAGCGTGAGCCATGGACATAGCACTATAGGTGGAATAGAATGGTGGTTGTGGAGAAGACAAAAAGGAGAAGATAGTCTCACATCAACTTGGCGTATCAACGGGCTATGGAGATGCCCATCAATAGATATCAATGTGAGTGAGTAGGGATTGCCATGCAACGGATGCACTAGATCTATAAGTGTATGAAATCTCAAAAAAAACTAAGTGGGTGTGCATCCAACTTGTTTGCTCACGAAGACCTAGGGCATTTTGAGGAAGCCCATCATTGGAATATACAAGCTAAGTTCTATAATGAAAGATTCCCACTAGTATATGAAAGAGACAACATAGGAGACTCTCTATCATGAAGATTATGGTGCTACTTTGAAGCACAAGTGTGGTAAAAGGATAGTAGCATTGCCCATTCTCTCTTTTTCTCTCATTCATTTTTTGGGCCTTTCTCTTTTTTTATGGCCTCTTTTTTTCTTTTTTTATTTGGGCTTCTTTGGCCTCTTTTATTTATTTATTTATTCGTCCGGAGTCTCATCCCGACTTGTGGGGGAATCATGGTCTCCATCATCCTTTCCTCACTGGGACAATGCTCTAATAATGAAGATCATCACACTTTTATTTTCTCACAACTCAAGAATTACAACTCGATTCTTAGAACAATATATGACTCTATATGAATGCCTCCGGCGGTGTACCGGGATGTGCAATGACTCATGAGTGACATGTATGAAAGAATTATGAACGGTGGCTTTGCCACAAATACGATGTCAACTACATGATCATGCAAAGCAATATGACCATATCATAATAAACGAAACGGTGGAGAGTTGCATGGCAATATATCTCGGAATGGCTATGGAGATGCTATAATAGGTAGGTATGGTGGCTGTTTTGAGGAAGGATATGGTGGGTGTATGATACCGACGAAAGGTGCGCAGTATTAGAGAGGCTAGCAATGGTGGAAGGGTGAGAGCGCGTATAATCCATGGACTCAACATTAGTCATAAAGAACTCACATACTTATTGCAAAAATCTATTAGTTATCCAAACAAAGTACTACGCGCATGCTCCTAGGGGGATAGATTGGTAGGAAAATACCATCGCTCGTCCCCGACCACCACTCATAAGGAAGAGAATCAATAAATAAATCATGCTCCGACTTCATCACATGACGGTTCACCATACGTGCATGCTACGGGAATCACAAACTTCAACACAAGTATTTATCAAACTCACAACTACTCAACTAGCATGACTCTAATATTACCATCCTCATATCTCAAAACAATCATCAAGTATCAAACTTCTCATAGTATTCAGTGCACTCTATATGAAAGTTTTTATTATATCCCTCTTGGATGCCCATCATATTAGGACTAGTTTCATAACCAAAGAAAACTACCATGTTGTTCTAAAGACTCTAAAAATAATATAAGTGAAGCACGAGATTTCATCTATTTATTCAAAATAAAACCACCACCGTGCTCTAAAAAGATATAAGTGAAGCACTAGAGCAAATGATAAACTACTCCGAAAGATATAAGTGAAGATCAATGAGTAGTCGAATAATTATGCAACTATGTGAAGACTCACTAACATTTAATAATTTCATATCTTGGTATTTTATTCAAACAGCAAGCAAAACTAAATAAAATAAAATGATGCTCCAAGCAAAACACATATCATGTGGCAAATAAAAATATAGCTCCAAGTAAAGTTACCGATGAACGAAGACGAAAGAGGGGATGCCTTCTGGGGCATCCCCAAGCTTAGGCTCTTGGTTGTCCTTGAATATTGCATTGGGGTTCCTTGGGCATCCCCAAGCTTAGGCTCTTGCCACTCCTTATTCCATAGTCCATAGAATCTTTACCCAAAACTTGAAAACTTCACAACACAAAACTTAAAGTAGAAAACTCGTGAGCTCCGTTAGCGAAAGAAAACAAAACACCACTTCAAGGTACTGTAATGAACTCATTCTTTATTTATATTGGTGTTATATATACTGTATTGCAACTTCTCTATGGTTAATACCCTCCGATACTACTCATAGATTCATCAAAATAAGCAAACAACACATCGAAAACAGAATCTGTCAAAAACAGAACAGTCTGTAGTAATCTGGATCAAACGTATACTTATGGAACTGATAAAATTCTCAAATAAATTGCTAGACGTGACGAATTTATCTATTAATCATCTGCAAAAAAATTAACTAAATAGCACTCTACAATAAAAATGGAAGCAATTCTCGTGAGCGCTAAAGTTTCTATTTTTTACAGCATGATCATAAAGACTTCACCCAAGTCTTCCCAAAGGTTCTACTTGGCAAAAACACTAATTAAAACATAAAACCACATATAAACAGAGGCTAGATGAATTATTTATTACTAAACAGGAGCAAAAAGCAAGGAACAAAAATAAAATTGGGTTGCCTCCCAACAAGCGCTATCGTTTAGCGCCCCTAGCTAGGCATGATGATTTCAATGATGCTCATATAAAAGATAAGGATTGAAACATAAAGAGAGCATCATAAAGAATATGAATAGCACATTTAAGTCTAACCCACTTCCTATGAATAGAGATTTTGTGAGCAAACAACTTATGGGAACAAGAATCAACTTGCATAGGAAGGTAAAGCAAGCAAAACTTCAAAATTTTAAGCACATAGAGAGGAAACTTGATATTATTGCAATTCCTACAAGCATATGTTCCTCCCTCATAATAATTTTTAGTAGCATCATGAATGAATTCAACAATATAACTATCACATAAAGCATTCTTTTCATGATCTACAAGCATATAATTTTTATTACTCTCCACATAAGCAAATTTCTTCTCATGAATAGTAGTGGGAGCAAACTCAACAAAATAACTATCATGTGATTGAAAATTAAGACCAAGATGACAAGTTTCATGGTTATCATTATTCTTTAAAGCATACATGTCATCACAATAATCATCATAGATAGGAGGCATGCTTTCATCATAGTAAATTTGCTCATCAAAGCTTGGGGGACAAAAAATATCATCTTCATCAAACATAGCTTCCCCAAGCTTGTGGCTTTGCATATCATTAGCATCATGGATATTCAAGGAATTCATACTAACAACATTGCAATCATGCTCATCATTCAAATATTTAGTGCCAAACATTCTAATGCATTCTTCTTCTAGCACTTTGGCACAATTTTCCTTTCCATCATACTCACAAAAGATATTAAAAAGATGAAGCGTATGAGGCAAACTCAATTCCATATTTTTTTGTAGTTTTCTTTTATGAACTAAACTAGTGCTAAAACAAGAAACTAAAAGAATCGATTGCAAGATCTAAAGATATACCTTCAAGCGCTAGCCTCCCCGGCAATGGCGCCAGAAAAGAGCTTGATGTCTACTACACAACCTTCTTCTTGTAGACGTTGTTGGGCCTCCAAGTGCAGAGGTTTGTAGGACAGTAGAAAATTTCCCTCAAGTGGATGACCTAAGGTTTATCAATCCGTAGGAGGCGCATGATGAAGATGGTCTCTCTCAAGCAACCCTACAACCAAATAACAAAGAGTCTCTTGTGTCCCCAACACACCAAATACAATGGTAAATTGTATAGGTGCACTAGTTCAGCGAAGAGATGGTGATACAGGTGGTATATGGATAGTAGATAAAGATTTTTGTAATCTGAAAATATAAAAACAGCAAGGTAACTAATGATAAAAGTGAGCACAAATGGTATTGCAATGCGTTGAAACAAGGCCTAGGGTTCATACTTTCGCTAGTGCAAGTTCCCTCAACAATAATAACATAATTGGATCACATAACTATCCGTCAACATGCAACAAAGAGTCACTCCAAAGTCACTAATAGCGGAGAACGAACGAAGAGATTATGGTAGGGTACGAAACCACCTCAAAGTTATTCTTTCCAATCAATCCGTTGGGCTATTCCTATAAGTGTCACAAACAGCCCTAGAGTTCGTACTAGAATAACACCTTAAGACACAAATCAACTAAAACCCTAATGTCACCTAGATACTCCAATGTCACCTGAAGTATCCGTGGGTATGATTATACGATATGCATCACACAATATCAGATTCATCTATTCAACCAACACATAGAACCTCAAAGAGTGCCCCAAAGTTTCTACCGGAGAGTCAAGACGAAAACGTGTGCCAACCCCTATGCATAGGTTCATGGGCGGAACCCGCAAGTTGATCACCAAAACATACATCAAGTGAATCACGTGATATCCCATTGTCACCGCAGATACGCACGGCAAGACATACATCAAGTGTTCTCAAGTCATTAAAGACTCAATCCGATAAGATTACTCCAAAGGGAAAACTCAATCCATTACAAGAGAGTAGAGGGGGAGAAGAAACATAAGATCCAACTATAATAGCAAAGCTCGCGATACATCAAGATTGTGCCAAATCAAGAACACGAGAGAGAGAGAGACCAAACACATAGCTACTGGTACATACCCTCAGCCCCGAGGGAGAACTACTCCTTCCTCGTCATGGAGAGCGCCGGGATGATGGAGATGGCCACCGGAGAGAGATTGCCCCCTCCGGCAGGGTGCTGGAACGGGTCTAGATTGGTTTTCGGTGGCTACGGAGGCTTCTGGCAGTGAAACTCCCGATCTATTGTGCTCCTCGATCATTTTAGGGTATATGGATATATATATAGGCGGAAGAAATACATCAGGGGAGCCACGAGGGGCCCAAGAGGGTGGAGGGCACGCCCAGGGGGGGTGGGCGCGCCCCCCTGCCTCGTGGCTTCCTCGTTGCTTCCCTACGTACACTCCAAGTCTTCAGGATTGCTTCCATTCCAAAAGTTCCGTGAAGTTTCAGGTCAATTGGATTCCCTTTGATTTTCCTTTTCTGTGATACTCTAAAACAAGATAAAAACAGAAAGTGGCACTGGGCCCTGGGTTAATAGGTTAGTCCCAAAAATAATATAAAAGTGTTTAATAAAGCCCATAAACATCCAAAACAGATAATATAATCGCATGGAACAATAAAAAATTATAGATACGTTGGAGACGTATCACAGGCCCTAGCGGAGCATGGAGCAAAGGGCTGAGCACACCTGCATCGACAAACACCCACCGTGTCCGGAACTCGCTCGTGGAGGGAGGAAGCTCGAAGTCGATCCCCTCGCCCGCTATCGCGGCCACGGCCTGGAAGCTCACGCACCCTGAGCTTTGCCGAGGATCAGTCAGATGCAATGAGAAGAAATCACGGAAGAGGGCCACCGAAGGAGCGATGCCCACCATGGCTTCGCACACGAAGGCGAAGACGGCGAGAAGAGTCACAGATTGGGGGTCGAGATGCAGCATGTGGATCTGATAATGCTCGAGCACCGCGTTGAAGAAGGCAGAGAAGGGGGAATCAGGCTAGCCTAGATGGCATCTATGAAGATGGGGACTTCAGTGGATGCCCGGGCAATGCGAGCGCGAGACGCGGGCCAAGCCACCGTCTCTCCCCACTCGTTGAAACTAGAAGCAAGCATGGGGCGGACCTTGTCCATGGCCTCGTCATTGAGCACCAGAGGTCAGCCAAGCGCAGGCTCGAAGGACGGAGGCGCACTCGGCGAAGACAGAGGCTTCTTCCCCTTGTCTGATTGTTTTGGCGCCATGGCGACGAAGCAGGCGAAGCGCAGGACGGATTGGAGAGGAGGAGCGGAGTCTCGAGGAAGCAGAGGGAATAGGGAGGCAAGGCGTGGGGCAATGGGAGAATAACTATGTAGGTTGCGGGGGCCGCGTAGCCAGGCGTATTCAAAGGCAGTGTGGGGAAGTGGAGACGCCCACGTCCAATCAACCGCCACGCGTCAACCGAGGCCACAGGCTTTTGGGGCCCGCGGCGCTCCGCGCTTGACCCTTTGGCTTCGCCTCGATGCCAAGCCCGAGCGCGCCTTGGGCCCGAGGGCTACTGTCGGTGTTCTGGGGACGGGGGTCCCCAGACTTGCTTGCCTGTGGCCCATGGCGTGGCTGTGTTGGCAGGCCTGTACGACCCATCTTCATCGCCAAGGAGCCAAGACCCTCGCGAGGGGCCAAGCCTCGCGAGGCGGACGATGCAAGACCTCCTCAGGAGCGGCCTCACCAGGCTGCCTCACGAGGAGCGGAGATATCAAGGCGGGGCGAACCTCACGAGGCTCTCGTGACGTGAGCCGTGACGATCGACACCAGGCGGGCGCCAACATGCGCAGTGTCCTTACTTCCTCTTTTGTGCTAAGGGAGCAATCACATGCGCGGAGTACCGAGGCATCAAGCAAAGGTTTTCATATTGGTGCAACAAGACCAAGACTCGCGGGACGGTAGGACGGAGGTCACCGTGGAGCCCAAGACGGCATCATCACCAGAACCTTTGGCAGGCGAAGACCACCTTTTGTCAGGATAGCTCGTACTAGCTGTCCCCTTTCAAATTGGCCGCCATTGTTGGCTCCCTTCCCACTCAATATTTGGGAAGAGGACCAGAGCCTCTATAAATAGAACTAGCCACCACAAAGAGAGGAGATCGGATCAAGGGCCAACCCTTAGCCACACCGAACATAAGAACACCTCAACCTCAAGAGGATGTTCTTCCCCTTGTACTGTTCATCATCAGCCCAAGAGGCAATCCACCACTACACTGGAGTAGGGTATTACACCACTACGGTGGCCCGAACCAGTATAAATCTTGTGTCTTTGTGTTGTGAGTGTGTCGAGTTCGTCCGCGAGACCTTAGCGAGCTAGGGCGTAAATCGGTAGAAGGGAAGGAGTTTCGCGCGCACCCCAGTGTTCGAACCTTAAGGGTCTGCCGGAACCCCAGATCTGACAGAAATGGCTGCGAGGTGCATGAAGGGAAGGAAAAGCTTGCACTACCCAATCGCCAAATCACCCACAGAGATCGGCATCTACTCGCGTTCAACGAATGCGGCCTTTGTCACATCTTCAACGCCCGGGTGCAAGACACAAGCTCGTCGGCTATGGATCTCGCTTAAGTGCTCATGCCCATAGCGGGACCGAAAATTAATAGGGTGTAATGCCCTGGACACACCCGCGGGTGGTCGTTACTCCTGACGGGATCTAGACTGGCCCCACAGATCAATACTAGTCTTTTCTGCGCACTTTGTCCTCACTCGTGCGCACCCGGGAGCAACTTCCCAGTCGGTCACCCATTCTGAAACTACCCCAAGCTGAGCACGCTTAACTTTGGAGTTTTGTCTGAATGGGCTCCCGGAAAAGAAGGAATTCTTTATTGATATGAGTAGTCTATCATCCCTAATAAGCCAGGCTATCACATAGGGGCACACACCTACACAACCGTCTACAATCGTTGATTTGTGTCATGATCTGAAAAGTTGTTTCGGCTGAAACTGCGTGAAAAGGATATAAGAACTTGAAAACTTGTCAATACCACACAATATACATAATAGAATACTTCCTCCAACCCTTTTGGTATGTCTTGTTCCTCTATGTTCCGTCCTATTTGTTTCCTTCATCGATCGGTTATTTGTTTCAATTACGTTTCATCCATTCTTACTGTTGATCTCCTTCTTTCTCGGTGCCCCTGTTCCATTGCCACCTTTCAATACTCTTCCTTTTCGGGTCATTTGTGTTTCTCTTTTCGAATCCTTTCATCCTATTTCTTCTTAATTCTCTTTATGTCTATCCAATTATCTTGTTAACTCCAAAGTCATGGCATGCTGCTTCCCATCGTCAACCACACATTGTTTACGCAATGATTCTTTCAGCTGATTTCAGTCTTAATCTAACCTACTTGATATTATTTTCTCAACATACATTGTACGAAATTTGCATTTGCACATTTTCTAACATACTCTTTTACTGTCAATTTCCTGGAAAGGAAAAGTTGTTTACACATGTCTATGCACACATCTAAGTTTTGCTTTCTCAAACTTATAATGTCAGTAACATGTTAATCAGCTTTGTCTTTTCGTACTTAAATTCATGATTTCTTTTCTCCTTGATCGCACCACGTATGTCCATGGATCGAGTTACAAGGTATTTAATTCTACGTTGGAAATTCTAGTTGACCCACAGACACATGAACTTCTTCCTTTATGCTCTTTTCCGACTAGGGTCTTCGCTCCTAGTTGCATCCTCCTGATCCGGTCTCCTGTCACTTGTATCGGACGTTGGGCCTAGTCGCAACAAATCCATTATCGCAATGATTATCACCCATGACGCCTACTACATTTCCTTGCCTGCTTTTTACCGTACCAACTCGTGGTAGGCAAGAAACCCCAAAAGGAGGTGGATGCATCAGATGAAATCAAGGTAAATTTCCTTGTATCATGCTTAATCTCATTCAAATCAGGGTGGAATGCTTCTTTTCTACATAATCGACTGTTTCTATTTGTAGTGCCCAATCTGTTACGACGACATAACCTTATGCATCCATGAGAACGTTTTGAAGAACAACACCTTCTGCCTCTTCTTTCGAGAATTCTGCAAACACATGACTGTAAGCTTGAACTTATTGTTTATTTGTTAAGCATTGACTGCATAATTTGTTACTTAGTTCACCATATAGTATTCATGCTTATCTGTTCATTTATTCACATAACAAGCCGTGCACTTAACTTATGTTAAGTCCAATTTACTTGAGACATATAGTGTTCCCCGATTAAAAAAGTATAAGCTCTAGCTCATGTGGTTGACGGCGTCTCTTGTTTTATTTGCTTAGTGTATTCTTGTTTCATCAGGATGCAAGCTGCTTTTTTTTTAAAAAAAAAGATGACCTCGGCCTTTGCATCTGGGCGATGCATGCAATCATTTTTATTAATTATTCACAAAGACCTTACAAAGTATTATATTAGTAAGTCTGAATCCATCATCTTGGCAATATCTGTCGCTTCTCATATCTACTTGATGAAGAAATGTCGAATGTCCAGACCGAATACCAAACAGATCTCGCACCAAAGCCTAACATCTAAAGCTGGAGGCCCCAACCAAGCCTCTTGCCGGGTCTGGGGCACATACCAGTCCGGCGCACTCTCAGCGGGCACCGCATGCGCCCGCTGCAGAGGCCGTCGCCACCATCTTCCACCGATCCATCTTCAGAGCAGGTACTGACGCATCCACCTTGCCAGGCCTACCATCAACGCCACCACGACGCCAGATAGCGTCCCCGCCCTGCGCGAGTCCATCATCTCACGCTCGTCACCGAGACCCCACTGCGCCACGCCGCCAAGACTCATTGCTGTCGACGTAGTAGATGTACACCGCTTCACTTCTTGTGTCCTCCATTCAGCAGTTGCTCCAAAACAATGCCCCCATGAGGGAGAGCGACACCGAGAGCGCCGTCATCGTCTGATCCGGGATACCCGGATCTGGGGCTTCCCCCAGAGCAGAGCGCGAGTGGGTAAAAGGTTGCTGCAATGGTGATGCCTTCAACAAGGTAACAATGTGTAGACGCCGCCATTGCTTGCCATGACCGTAGTCGGAGCTCGGTTTTCACCGGCAACCGCGCCTCCCCAACTCGCCACCGGGACTAGCTGTGGGATCTAGGGATCCGCCACAACCAGCCGGCGGACCACCTTCAGCGGAGGAGGAGGCCACCACTGCCACACTCGGGCCCGGAGACCCCGGCTTCCTCGTGCTGCGGGACTAGCCCAGGAACCCGCAAGCTGACGTCGGAGATGTTAAGATGCAGCCGGTACAACGATCTGGGTGGCTGCCCGTGTGAACCATCTGGACCTAGATTGGGCGTGTCCACCGTTGTCGCCACTAACTCGGGTCGCTAGGCTGCATAACCGCATGCCCAACCATTGAGCCAAGGCTCTCTTTGCACAACTGCATGCCCAATTCAGGATGCAAGCTGCTGCTTGAGGTGTGTTAGAATTTGTGAAATGCCGATTTTCTTTTGCCGCCAACGACATGCTTCGCAAACTAAAAATGCCAGAAATAATATGTTCTTCTTTTCCCCCAAAGAAATTTTATACATCAAGAGAATCATAATTGATATACACTGATTTGCTAACTATTATGGCGAGTTGACCGCAGTGCCGGATCATCTCTGCTATTTTGCACACACAAAAAACATAACGGATGGAAAACTTGAGTATGTTTATTATATCTCCACACTAAATTGACGAGATCCTTCAATTCTAATCAGAGAAGCTTGAAGGAGATGTGAAGGTGGTGGCCAAGTTGTCTCCTCCTAAGCTCAAAGTGAAGGAGGTGGCAGCTAGCGCCGCTCGCCATGAGGCAGAAGCACTCGTCCAAATAGGTGAACTAATTAATTTAAACTGGCTTCTCTTTTTAGTTTCTGCATGCAAATTTTAAATGGCCAGTCGAAATGCATTTCTGAAATCTGTTTCTGATTTCTAAACAAGTCTGACTAATGTTGGAGCGATCTGTTGTGTTCATTCCTTCATTTAAATTTAACTATGATGCAGAGCAAGATGGGAGCTTGGACATGCTAGAGGAGACTGTCGCAGGCCAAAAGCATGAGAGCGGAGGATGTCCGGGTTCGTTGAACAATATGCGATAGACCGCTGGCGGTACGCACGGGAGCAGGCTTACGTACGATCTCTTCCATGGGACCTCGGAATCTTTGCTCATACTTTGAGAAAGTAAGCATAGCTGTGAGACACGACCATCTCCGGCCTCTCTGCAGTCAGGAACCAGTCTCTCGCTCTGTTAATCACATAGTTTCATGGTGTTTGGTCAGTGAGTGTGTGATATTTTTTTCCCATTACAACACATGGACATGTTTGCTAGTCCATCTAAAGATTTGACTTTGTTGCACGAATGCTCCATTGTACATGCATGCATGGGACGTAGAAAAGACATAAATGTAACGAATACCAAACATGTCACTCAACCACAATGTAATATATAGTTATCTATTCATAAATATTGCACACTGAAGCAAAAAAACTATGCCATCTCACATCATGTGAACTAAAAGGGCCCTCCGTAGAAGAATCGGCCATTGACAATGGGAGTAGCCCCGTAGGTATTCGGTTCAGTAATGACCGTGGGTGAGTCTTGCATCAAGAGCGAGGCCTGGCCATCCTGGTTGATGATTTGGATATTGCTCATGGACGCGGGCGCCACCGCATCACCCGTGGGACGGTAGCCACTGCCCATTGGAGCTAAATTTGTTGTTTGGGTCTGCACGTATCCACCAAAACGAACACCCGCTGCTCTATTCGCCATCCCTCCAGTAAACAGCGACTTGGGGAAACGCCCAATCAATGCAGGGTCATCCTGATTGAACCCATAATAGACAAGCCAGTCTCCCATTTCGCCGTCCTTTAATTTGGGACATAGTTAGGTTCCAAAGATACATGGAGTTCTATCAAATATGTCTGTGAATATTTAACAAAACTAGTAACACACTTGCAAAGCACATCCAGCTAATTGACACAACTTAACATGCAAAATACAATTTGCATGACATGTTTTCATACATATCACCCATGTCTGAAAAGGCTAAACATAACATGCATGTTCTTATTAAATGTTATATCTATCAAATACAATTAAAAAGAAATTTTAAACCAGTGCACATCAATCATCCTAGAATTTCATAGAGCAAAGATATATACTTTTAGGTAGGAAATGTCACATAAAAAGCATATTAATTAATCTATACAAATGGCAATCTCCAGAAAACATTATATTTATACAGGCTAGAGAGTAACAAGTACAGAACAAAAAGTACAGCTAAGAGCCAATAATTAAGCGTAATGTGAAGAATTTGTTTCCCGCATTGGTCAAAAAAATTATAAAATTAAATTAAAGATCTCAAACGCATTAAAGCGACACTGCCCCAATATAGTACCTTTTATATCAGCAGTATAGATATAGACAAAGATAGATGTGCACCTAAGAAATTAAGTGAGATTAGGTGTTTACGCATGTTATATTATCGGAATCACGATGAATTTCACATTATGTTACTCAGGGAAAATATTTTTAGATTGAAACCACATGACTAATATTGGAGGGGGTGTACCTTGAAAACTTTAATAGTGATGGTTTGTTTGAGTCCCTTGGGCTGGGAAACTGTCTCAATTACACCTCTGAGAGTCATGGGTGCACCCTCTTCTGGCTGAAAACCGCACTGGGCATTAGGGCAACCAGTTTCTTGGAACCCATCAGTCTACATCAATATTAATAGAGCAGAACAACAACACATGTTAGTACGTAAAAGGATAATTAATTAAGCCACGCATATATAGTGGGTCAGAAAAAAGCCGATAGTAGTATTGATTCATGAGTCGGTCGCTGAATTACCCACCGTCCACAGAGCAGCTAAACGGGTGCGTGAATCGCCGTACATTTTGGGCGAAACCTACAAGAAGCAATGTAAGCCATATGTGTATCATCAAGCTCGCAACATACACACACACTTACCTCCCAGCCGATCTGGATTGCATTGTAGCTGGTCGGCTCGCCGTCCCCTACATCGAAGAGGTCCATCGAGCCCACGGTGTACTGCTCGGTGCCGAGGTTGAAGTTGTACACGTCCATCGTCGCGGTGAACCCGTAGTAGCCCTCATCTGATGCTGCTGTCTGGTGCGCAGCAAACTACGTGACGACAGAGCACACAGTCAGTATTTTTGTGACATGACCAGATTCATCTAGAGGATTGGCTATTGAATATAACTCATATCAACACACGTACGTAGTATGTCTGAGAGCCGCCGGATTCAGCGTCGAGCGGTGAAACTTGACTAAGCAATCTTTGGCGCAGCAAACTCGTTTCGTTGCTCGACTTTTGGGATTTTACCTGATCAACAATGAACGTGCAAATTAATTAGCAAACTACTGTAATTTTAAAACTAAGCTAGACGAGACGTACTGCGAGTGTTGTAATTAAGATCGATCGAAGCATGGGTTTTACCTGTCGATTAGTTGGGTAGAGCCCGGCAGCATGGGTTCCACTGCCGGCCAAAAGCAGCATCCACACGGTGAGACGAAGAAGATCAACCATCGCCTCGGCCGGTCTGATTGCACGCTCTTAATCTCGAGACAAAAGAACGCAAGCCAACTTGGTCGATCGGGAAGACCGACGCCACGCTAGCTTATATGGGCGCCGGGTTTCCTCGTAATAAATTTGGAAGTTATTTTACTCGTAATAAATTTGGAAGACCGACGCCTGCTAATATATGCTCGACTTATGGAAAATATCCGCCTTGAGTTTCTTGTTTCCATTTTTAGCGTAAGATCGGTTCCTCTTTGGAAGTAAAAGTTGTCCAATCTAGGGCGCTAAGTATGTATGGCATTTTTGAGAAAAAAATATCGATCGATCACAATCTTGTTCCTTTTTGCGAGGATAACGATCTCACAGTCCTCGTGAATATTCCATGGATTTAGATTCGTACACGATTTTGGGCTCACCGTGACTGTGGGGGCTGCAGAATATTGCACTGACGAGTTTGTACTCGCAGAAGAGAGCATAGGTCCAGCGACGCTTGACCGTTCTAAAAATAAAAATAAAATTCGACGACTGTCCAACCGCCACGTTGGCCATCACCTGGCCATTAATTTAAGTCCACTGCTACTTCAACGTGGATCACCAAATTGGGCTAGATTTGTCTGGATGTCCGAAATCTCGTAAACCAGCTTTGGGAGTCCAGACATTCCCCGCGTCGAATTTATCGAATTTAGACACCCCGGGCACCTAAAACCCCTCTTTGGTCAGCTCTAGAACCCTCCGCTCATTCCCACTGCCTGACCGGCTCACTGACTACTCGCACTCACCATGCCAGCGTGCCGCCGAGAAGTATACTTCCTCTTCAAATCGGTCGGTCGGACGCCATCAAACATATCTGTCTAGTCATCTCCTCTCCCGGAGCTGTTGCACACACACGACTCCTCTACCACCGGTCATCGCAAATGGGCAAGAATTTTGACGACGAGAAGACCCGGGCGTGGTGTTTGCTCGACAGTTACCGCTTCGACCAGCCGTTGTGTCGCCACGACACCAGATCCAGTTGGCACCGCCGATCACGGTCTTCGGGAATGTTGCCATCCATGTTGCTAAGGAGGTAGTACCGATCTCTTTTCGGGCGGGGAGTAGAGAGTTTGATCGGGGCTAGGTTCCTCTTAACCATCCAACCAACGATTGGTCCTCTGCCTAATTTAAGAAGGTTATTTGTGCAATTTTGGGCAATGATTTATTGCTTTTTTTATATAATATGGCTCATCTGACCCTACCTTAAAAAGGGAAAATGGTAACTGACGAATGGTTGCCATGATGCCAATCCCAGCGAACGCCCTCCCCATCGTTGCACGTATGTTGGTGCAAAGTCGATGCCACATAGATCAGCTGGAGTTGTTCCCCGTTTTCCGTTTCCTGGCGAACACTCTCTTTTTTCCTCAGGACCAAGGGCGCGAGGAGGGGTTCAAACTTGCAACCTGTGTGTGTGTAGGTTTTATAGACTTGCCATGTTAATTTTTAATTATATGTAGAATGACAATTCTTTTTTATTTAAAACCATGATATTTTTTTCTTCCAAAACATGGCAATTTTAGGTCTTTTTGTAATGCCCCATGGCGAGTTTTTTGGGAAATTTTATCACTTATTCATGGCAATTTGAAATTGTTTTCTCACTTTCTAACATGGACATTTTATTATTAAGAGCATGTCATTTTAAAATTTAATAACATGTCATTTTTATTTATAAGACGATTGTAGTTTTATTATTAAAAACATGACATTTTTTATTATTAATGACATGCCATTTTTATTATTATAAGAGGATGGGATTTTTTATTATTAAGAGCATGACATTTATTATTGGTAATAATATGTCATTTTCTATTATTTAGAGGATTGTAATATTATTATTAAGAGCATGGAAATTTTGTTACTAATAACATCAATTTTTTAGTAGGATGGTAGTTTTATTATTAACAAGATGTCGGTTTATAAATTGAGAGAATGGCCTATTATTAAGAGGATAGAATTTTTGTTTTTCACGTCACAAATCGTGTTTGGACCATGGCAAATTTATAGGACTGGTCTAGATAAAACTTTTTTGTAAAGTATAACATGGCATGTTTTATAAAATAGAGCATGACAATTGTACAATACGTTTTTCTTTTGTCTTTTCTTGTATCAGAAAATTCTATAAATATACTATGCTCCCTAATTTTTGTGCTCTTCCATTCAATCGAGGTTCCATTTTCGGTTCTGGTTCACGATTTCGGCTGGGTCAACGATTTTGATTGAAGGTTATTTTGAATTTGGTTCATGATTTTTATTCAATTGAGGTGTTCAAATTTGGGTCTAGTTTACAATTTTGATTGGGTCAATGATTTTGACTAAGGTGTCCAATTTTTTTTATTTGTTCATGATTTTGACCGAGTCAATGATTTCTCAAATTAAACGGCAACAATCAACCTATCAAAATACATGAGTCCTGCGCACCCTCTCATCACCTGATAAAAAAGAATCATTAACATTTGTATCACCAATATAACATATGTGGTCGCCAGCGCTAGAAACTTTCCCACATACATGTCGGCTCATTAGCAGATAATACCAAATCACACCTCCCGAATGGGCCCACCGAAACACCACATTATATAGAAGGAAAACAAACACCATCATCTTCCATGCACGCCAAATCACATATCGTTTTTATGAAATCCCGGTAACACGAACATCACAGCAAAGTGTGCACAACCCTTTTAGTAGTTTTTTCATTCTTCGATAATAGATTAATATCATTTTTTTAAACAACTTCTGTTTGGGCCTAGCCCATTTTTTGCCTACCTGCTCCACAATGGCCCAACAGGATCGTTGGCTGCATCACCACACGTTCCCTGGCACTTAATCCACCTAAGTTGGTCAATGAGCTTATTCTGTCGTCGATGGAGTGGGATCACGCGAGGATCTCTCAAGTTATTCTGCCTACGGATGCTCGAGCATTTTTTCCATCCTGCTTTGCATAAGACAACTCGATGTTTTCTGGTCATGGGTACATGAGCAAAATGGTGCTTTTTCCGCCCTCCTAGTTTGTCTCTGGTTTACTGGAAAAGTGCGTCCGAACCGTTGAACGGACCGATGCAGGCCCCTGTTGGATGGCAAAACACGTCCAGGTTCTTCGGTGCAGTGCAGGCCGTTTAAAGGTCGGTGTTGGATATGCACCGGGAAGGGCGACGCTCTCGGCCAGTGCGTTGTTGTAATTCCGGAGCGCTTTGAAAGGTTGTGTCGATCTGAGCCGACATGAATGCAACACTGGTGCTCTGGAGCGGCGGTGACCTTTTTGGGCGGGAACGTGCGTAGGTGCGGTACAGGCTTTTTGGCGGACCAGGTTAGTCAGACGTGGGCGTGGCAGCGGTCCGGATCCCGCAAAGCCCCCGCCCTCCCAGGTTGTCTCTGGTTTGCAGGAAAAGTGCGTCCGGATCGCCGAACGGACTGATGCAGGTCCCCGTTGGATGGCAGAACACGTTAGGGTTGTTCGGTGCAATGCAGGCCGTTTGAAGGTCGGTGTTGGAGATGTCCTTACTACTTATCAAAACACAGTTTATCCTAAGCCATTAGACACCTCGAGCTAGAGCATTTCTCTGCACTAATCCAAAAGATCAATAATGCTAAACCTACCACACGGATTACTTGCTTTTAACATACTAGGAGGGTGGTGCTGAAGGAAATATGCCCCAGAGGCAATAATAAAGTTATTATTTATTTTCTTATATCATGATAAATGTTTATTATTCATGCTAGAATTGTATTAACCGGAAACATGATACTTGTGTGAATACATAGACAAACATAGTGTCACTAGTATGCCTCTACTTGACTAGCTCGTTGATCAAAGATGGTTATGTTTCCTAGCCATAGACAAAGAGTTGTCATTTGATTAACGGGATCACATCATTAGGAGAATGATGTGATTGACTTGACTCATTCCGTTAGTTTAGCACTTGATCGTTTAGTATGTTGCTATTGCTTTCTTCATGACTTATACATGTTCCTATGACTATGAGATTATGCAACTCCCGTTTACCGGAGGAACACTTTATGTGCTACCAAACGTCACAACGTAACTGGGTGATTGTAAAGGTGCTCTACAGGTGTCTCCGAAGGTACTTGTTGGGTTGGCGTATTTCGAGATTAGGATTTGTCACTCCTATTGTCGGAGAGGTATCCCTGGGCCCACTCGGTAATGAAGGAAATATGCCCTAGAGGCAATAATAAAGTTATTATTTATTTCCTTATATCATGATAAATGTTTATTATTCATGCTAGAACTGTATTAACCGGAAACATAATACATGTGTGAATACATAGACAAACAGAGTGTCACTAGTATGCCTCTACTTGACTAGCTCGTTAATCAAAGATGGTTATGTTTCCTGACCATGAACAAGGAGTTGTTATTTGATTAACGAGATCACATCATTAGGTGAATGATCTGATTGACATGACCCATTCCATTAGCTTAGCACCTGATCGTTTAGTATGTTGCTATTGCTTTCTTCATGACTTATACATGTTCCTATGACTATGAGATTATGCAACTCCTGTTTGCCGGAGGAACACTTTGTGTGCTACCAAACGTCACAACGTAAATGGGTGATTATAAAGGTGCTCTACAGGTGTCTCCAAAGGTACATGTTGGGTTGGCGTATTTCGAGATTAGGATTTGTCACTCCGATTGTCGGAGAGGTATCTCTGGGCCCTCTCGGTAATGCACATCACATAAGCCTTGCAAGCATTGCAACTAATGAGTTAGTTGCGAGATGATGTATTACGAAACGAGTAAAGAGACTTGCCGGTAACGAGATTGAACTAGGTATTGAGATACCGACGATCGAATCTCGGGCAAGTAACATACCGATGACAAAGGGAACAACGTATGTTGTTATGCGGTCTGACCGATAAAGATCTTCGTAGAATATGTAGGAGCCAATATGAGCATCCAGGTTCCGCTATTGGTTATTGACCGGAGACGTGTCTCGGTCATGTCTACATTGTTCTCGAACCCGTAGGGTCCGCACGCTTAAGGTTTCGATGACAGTTATATTATGAGTTTATGAGTTTTGATGTACCGAAGTTAGTTCGGAGTCCCGGATGTGATCACGGACATGACGAGGAGTCTCGAAATGGTCGAGACATAAAGATTGATATATTGGACGGCTATATTCGGACACCGGAAGTGTTCCGGGTGATTTCGGAGAAAACTGGAGAGCCGGAGGGTTACCGGAACCCCCCCGGGAGAAGTAATGGGCCATATGGGCCTTAGTGGAGAGAGAGTGGGGCTTCCAGAGGTGGGCCGTGCGCCTCCTCCCTCCTGGTCCGAATTGGACTAGGAGAGGGGGGGCGGCGCCCCCCTTTCCCTCTCCCTCCCTACTTCTTTCCCCCTCCTAGTAGGAGTCCTACTCCTACTAGGAGGAGGACTCCTCCTGGCGCGCCTATAGGGGCCGGCCGGCCTCCTCCCCTTGCCCCTTTATATACGGGGGCAGGGGGCACCCCTAGACACACAAGTTGATCTTCGTGATCGTTCCTTAGCCGTGTGCGGTGCCCCCCTCCACCAAATTCCACCTCGGTCATATTGTAGCGGTGCTTAGGCGAAGCCCTGCGACGGTAGTACATCAAGATCGTCACCACGCCGTCGTGCTGACGGAACTCTTCCCCGACGCTTTGCTGGATCGGAGCCCGGGGATCGTCATCGAGCTGAACGTGTGCTAGAACTCGAAGGTGCCGTAGTTTCGGTGCTTGATCGGTCGAGCCGTGGAGACGTACGACTACATCAACCAAACACTTCCGTTGTCGATCTACAAGGGTACGTAGATCACACTCTCCCCTCTCGTTGCTATGCATCACCATGATCTTGCGTGTGCGTATGAATTTTTTTGAAATTACTACGTTCCCCAACAGGTAGTACACATCAGTTAAGCCTTGGAAGCATTGTAACTAATGAATTAGTTGCGGGATGATGTATTACGGAACAAGTAAAGAGACTTGCCGGTAATGAGATTGAACTAGGTATTGAGATATCGACGATCAAATCTCGGGCAAGTAACATACCGATGACAATGGGAACAACATATCTTGTTATGTGGTTTGACCGATAAAGATCTTCGTAGAATATGTGGGAGCCAATATGAGCATCCAGGTTCCACTATTGGTTATTGACCGGAGACGTGTCTCGGTCATGTCTACATAGTTCTCGAACCCATATGGTCTGCACGCTTAAAGTTCGATGACGGTTAAATTATGAGTTTATGTGTTTTGATGTACCAAAGGTAGTTCAGAGTCCCGGATGTGATCACGGACATAACGAGGAGTCTCGAAATGGTCGAGACATAAAGATCAATATATTTGACGACTATGTTCGGACACCAGAATGGTTTCGGGGAGTTTCGGGCATATACCGGAGTACCGGGGGGTTACCGGAACCCCCCGGGGAGACTAATGGGCCTATTGGGCCCTAGTGGAGAAGAGGAGGGGCGGCCAAGGGCAGCCGCGCGCCCCCTTCCCCCAGTCCGAATTGGACAAGGAGGGGGGCGGCGCCCCCCTTTCCTTTCCCCCTCTCTCTCCTTCCCTCTCCTCTCCTACTCCCGCATGGAAGGGGGAGTCCTACTCCAGGTGGGAGTAGGACTCCTCATGGGGCGCGCCTAGGGTGGCCGGCCCCCTCCCCTCCTCCACTCCTTTTTATATGGGGAGGGAGGCACCCCTTGGAGGGACAACAATTGATCTCTTGGATCTTTTAGCCGTGTGCAGTGCCCCTCTCCACCATAGTCCACCTCGATAATATCGTAGCGGTGCTTAGGCGAAGCCATGCGACGATAGAACATCAACATCGTCACCACGCCGTCGTGCTGACGGAACTCTCCCTCAAAGCTCGGCTGGATCGGAGTTCGAGGGACGTCATCGAGTTGAACGTGTGCAGAACTCGGAGGTGTCGTGCGTTCGGTACTTGATCAGTCGGATCGTGAAGACGTACGACTACATCAACCGCGTTGTGCTAACGCTTCCGCTTTCGTTCTACGAGGGTATGTGGACACACTCTCCCCTCTCGTTGCTATGCATCACCATGATCTTGCGTGTGCGTAGGAATTTTTTTGAAATTACTACGTTCCCCAACAGTGGCATCCGAGCCAGGTTTTATGCATTGATGTTATATCCACGAGTAGAACACAATTGAGTTGTGGGCGATACAAGTTATACTTCTTACCAGCATGTCATACTTTGGTTCAGCAGTATTGTTGGATGAAGCGGCCCGGACAGACATTACGCGTACGCTTACGCGAGACTGGTTCTACCGACGTGCTTTGCACACAGGTGGCTGGGGGGTGTTAGTTTCTCCAACTTTAGTTGAACCGAGTGTGGATACGCCCGGTCCTTGAGAAGGTTAAAACATCACTAACTTGACAAACTATCGTTGTGGTTTTGATGCGCTGGTAAGAACGGTTCTTGCTCAGCCCATAGCAGCCACGTAAAACTTGCAACAACAAAGTTGAGGACGTCTAACTTGTTTTTGCAGGGCATATTGTGATGTGATATGGTCAAGACATGATGCTATATTTTATTGTATGAGATTATCATGTTTTGTAACCGAGTTATCGGCAACTGGTAGGAGCCATATGGTTGTCGCTTTATTGTATGCAATGCAATTGCCCTGTAATTGCTTTACTTTATCACTAAGCGGTAGCGATAGTCGTAGAAGCAATAGTTGGCGAGACGACAACGATGCTACGATGGAGATCAAGGTGTCATGCCGGTGACGATGGTGATCATGACAGTGCTTCGGCGATGGAGATCACAAGCACAAGATGATGATGGCCATATCATATCACTTATATTGATTGCATGTGATGCTTATCTTTTATGCATCTTATTTTGCTTTGATTGTCGGTAGCATTATAAGATGATCTCTCACTAAATTTCAAGATAAAGGTGTTCTCCCTGAGTATGCACCGTTGCCAAAGTTCGTCGTGCCCAGACACCACGTGATGATCCGGTGTGATAAGCTCTACGTCCATCTACAACGGGTGCAAGCCAGTTTTGCACACGCAGAATACTCAGGTCAAACTTGACGAGCCTAGCATATGCAGATATGGCCTCAGAACACTGAGACCGAAAGGTCGAGCGTGAATAATATAGTAGATATGATCAACATAGTGATGTTCACCATTGAAAACTGATGACCCACAATTATAGGGGATCTATCGTAGTCCTTTCGATAAGTAAGAGTGTCGAACCCAACGAGGAGCAGAAGGAAATGATAAGCGGTTTTCAGCAAGGTATTCTCTGCAAGTACTGAAATAAGTGGTAACAGATAGTTTTGTAATAAGGTAAATTGTAACGAGCAACAAGTAACAAAAGTAAATAAGGTGCATCAAGGTGGCCCAATCCTTTTTGTAGCAAAGGACAAGCCGGAACAAACTCTTATAATAGGAAAAGCGCTCCCGAGGACACATGGGAATATCGTCAAGCTAGTTTCCATCACGTTCATATGATTCTCGTTCGATACTTTGATAATTTGATATGTGGGTAGACCGGTGTTTGGGTGCTGTTCTTACTTGAACAAGCATCCCACTTATGATTAACCTCTATTGCAAGCATCCGCAACTACAACAAAAGTATTAAGGTAAACCTAACCATAGCATGAAACATATGGATCCAAATCAGCCCCTTACGAAGCAACACATAAACTAGGGTTTAAGCTTCTGTCACTCTAGCAACCCATCATCTACTTATTACTTCCCAATGCCTTCCTCTAGGCCCAAATAATGGTGAAGTGTTATGTAGTCGACGTTCACATAACACCACTAGAGGCTAGACAACATACATCTTATCAAAATATCAAACGAATACCAAATTCACATGACTACCAATAGCAAGACTTCTCCCTTATCCTCAGGAACAAACGTAATTACTCACAAAGCATATTCATGTTCATAATCAGAGGGGTAATAATATGCATAAAGGATCTGAACATATGATCTTCCACCAAATAAACCAACTAGCATCAACTACAAGGAGTAATCAACACTACTAGCAACCTACTAGCACCAATCCCGGACTTTGAGACAAGAATTGGATACAAGAGATGAACTAGGGTTTGGAGATGAGATGGTGCTGGTGAAGATGTTGATGGAGATCGCCCTCTCCCGATGAGAGGAGCGTTGGTGATGACGATGGTGATGATTTCCCCCTCCCGGAGGGAAGTTTCCCCGGCAGAACAGCTCTGCCGGAGCTCTAGATTGGTTCTGCCTCGTGGCGGCGGAGTCTCGTCCCGAAAGGTTGATTCCTATTTTTTTCTCATCGAAAGACTTCATATAGGAGAAGATGGACGTTGGAGACCCACCAGGGGGCCCACGAGGTAGGGGGCGCGCCCTGGTAGGGGGGCATGCCCCACCCTCGTGAGCAGGGTGTGGGCCCCCTGGACTTCATCTTTGGCGAGGACTTTTCTTTATTTATTTTAAGATATTCCGTGGAGTTTCAGGACTTTTGGAGTTGCACAGAATAGGTCTCTAATATTTGCTCCTTTTCCAGCCCCAGAATTCCAGCTGCCGGCATTCTCCCTCTTTATGTAAACCTTGTAAAATAAGAGAGAATAGCCATAAGTATTGTGACATAACGTGAAATAATAGCCCATAATGCAATAAATATCGATATAAAAGCATTATGCAAAATGGACGTATCAACTCCCCCAAGCTTAGACCTCGCTTGTCCTCAAGCAAAAAGCCGATAACAATAAATATGTCCCCATGTTTAGAGGTAGAGGCGTCGATAAAAATAAAATACGGACATGAAGGCATCATGATTATTCTCATAACATCAACATATATAGATTTTTTCATATGATTACTTATGTTCAAGCGATGATCTATTCACAATGCAAAAGTATGAATCATAAACCTTATTGGGCTCCAACAAACTATAATCTCAGTCATTGAAACAATTGCAATTTATCATAACATCGGAAAGAGTCTATGTCAGAGCTTAAAAGCAAGTCCACATACTCAACTATCATCTAGTCCTTCATAATTGCTAACACTCACGCGATACTTGTGTTTATGGAGTTTTAATTGGACACAGAAAAAGATAGGGGCTTATAGTTTTGCCCCACAACCTTTTACCTCAAGGGTAATGTCAACAATAATGGTTCATGCTCCCCTACATCCAATTAGATATATATATATATATATATATATATATATATATATATATATATATATATATATATATATATCATGTTCTTTCCAACATGCTAAGCTTGCCAAAGGATAGAGTGAAAAAGGAAAGGTGAAGATCACCGTGACTCTTGCATAAAGTGGAAGATAATAATAAAGGATAGGCCCTTCGCAGAGGGAAGCAGAGGTTGCCATGCGCTTTTATGGTTGGATGCACAAAATCTCAATGCGAAAGAACGTCACATTATACTGCCCCTTGTGATGTGAACCTTTATTATGCAGTCCGTCGCTTTTATTACTTCCACATCACAAGATCGTATAAAGCTTATTTCTCCCACACCAATCAATCATACATATTTAGAGCAATTTTTATTGCTTTGCACCGATGACAACTTACTTGAAGGATCTTACTCAATCCATAGGTAGATATGGTGGACTCTCATGGCAAAACTGGTTTAAGGGTATTTGGAAGCACAAGTAGTATCTCTACTTAGTGCTGAGAATTTGGCTAGCATGAGGGGGAAAGGCAAGCTCAACAAGTTAGAGGATCCATGACAACATACTTTATCTCAGATATAAGAAAGACATAACTCATTACGTTGTCTTCCATGTCCAACATCAACTCTTTAGCATGTCATATTTTAATGAGTGCTTCCAATCATAAAAGATGTCAATGATAATATATCTATATGTGAAACCTCTCTTTCCTTATTACTTCCTATTAATTGCAACAATGACCAAAGCTATGTCTGCCAACTCCCAACAACTTTTAATCATCATACTCTTTCTATGTGAAGTCATTACTCTCAATAAGATCAATATGAACTTGCTGTTTCTTTTTATTCTTTTTCTCTTTTCTTTTATTCACCCAAGATCATGGCAAAATAATCAGGCCCTTAACTCAACACTAATCTTTATTATATATAGCTCACGGACTCGATTACAAAGAGAGATCATAAAGAAAAACTCAAAACTAGATTATGCCATAAACTTTATTCTACTAGATCAAGATACTACTAATAGGATCGAACTAAGAAAAATGGTAAAGATAGGGGTTGTGATTGTGATACGATACCGGGGCACCTCCCCCAAGCTTGGCAGTTGCCAAGGGGAGTGCCCATACCCATGTGATTATATCTCCTTATTTGTTGTTGGTGTAATGTTCTTGGCGATGATTCCCCTCAAGATGCGGTTTTCCTCTTCGAGCTTATTGACTTGCTGCTTGAGGTCCATTATTTCTTTACGGAGCTTTCCTATGACGGCTAAAGCTCCTTGCACCCAAGGGTGTTGCATAGCTGCGGGAGAACAAGAGACACTCCTCCTCATATTTTCATAAGAAAGAAATCTAACATTGGAAGGGATAACCGAGTTTGGGATAGCTGAGCTTTGTAGTCCCCCCATCGTGAACCCAGCTCGGAAGCGAGAGGTGACGTCTTGATCCTCCATGGCATCTACCCTCATCAAGTAAGCCTCCATCTCTTCCTCCATTGCTGACCCAAAGTGGTCAGCGTCGCTGTTTGCCCTTGGTTCCAGTGCCGGATTGGATACCCGGCTCTCCCCGACTGACTCTTGAGAAGACATCTTGCTCTAATCTGCAGCAGCAACAACTCGAAACAAAAACAGAGGATATTTGCGTGGTACGGGAGTCAAAACCTTCGGGAGGATATATAATGAATTTTTACCGACCAAAATACGTATCATGCAAGAAAACGGAGTCCGGAAGGCACACGAGGTGCTCACAAGGTAGGGGCGCGCCCACCACCCTCGTGGGGCCCTCATGTCCTTCCCGGACTGCTACTTATTTTTCTATTTTCTAAATATTCCAAAATGGAGAAATATTGCCTTAGAAATTGTTTTGGAGTCGGTTTACTTACCGTACCACATACCTATTCCCTTTCGGAGTCTGAAACATTCCGAAAAGTGTCCTTATGTATTCCTCCGGGGTTACGGTTTCAATAATATTGGTGTCAACATTTATGGGATTACCTAAGATATAGTGTTTGATTCTTTGACCTTTTACCACCTTCAGATTTGTGCCTTCGAAGTTGTTGATTTTTATCGCACCGGAACGATAGACCTCCTCGATAGCATAGGGGCCTTCCCATTTAGAGAGAAGTTTTCCTGCAAAAAATCTTAAACGAGAGTTGTATAGCAATACATAATCACCTACATTAAACTCATGCTTTTGTATCTTTTTGTCATGCCATCTTTTAATTTTTTTTCTTTAAATAACTTGGCATTTTCATATGCTTGGGTTCTCCATTCATCAAGTGAGCTAATATCAAATAACCTCTTCTCACCGGGAAGTTTGAAATCATAGTTGAGCTGTTTAATAGCCCAATATGCCTTATGTTCTAGTTCGAGAGGTAAGTGACATGCTTTTCCATATACCATTTTATATGGAGACATACCCATAGGATTTTTGTATGCAGTTCTATATGCCCATAATGCATCATCAAGTTTCTTGGACCAATTCTTTCTAGACCTATTAACAGTCTTTTGCAAAATTAATTTGAGCTCTCTATTGCTCAATTCTACTTGACCACTAGACTATGGATGATAAGGAGATGCAATTCTATGATTAACATCATATTTAGCAAGCATTTTACGGAAAGCACCATGAATAAAGTGTGAACCACCATCAGTCATTAAATATCTAGGGACTCCAAACCTCGGAAAAATAACTTCCTTAAGCATTTTGATAGAAGTGTTATGATCAACACTACTAGTTGGAATAGCTTCTACCCACTTAGTAACGTAATCAACAGCAACTAAAATATGTGCATATCCATTAGAGGCAGGAAAAGGTCCCATATAATCAAAGCCCCAGACATCAAACGGTTCAATAACAAGAGAATAATTCATAGGCATTTCTTGACGTCTACTAATATTACCAATTCTTTGACATTCATCACAAGACAAGACAAACTTACGAGCATCCTTGAAAAGAGTAGGCCAATAAAAATCGGATTGCAATACCTTATGTGCAGTTCTGTCTCCAGCGTGGTGTCCTCCATAAGCTTCGGAGTGACACTTGCGTAGGATCTGTTCCTGTTCATGCTCAGGTACACAACGTCTAATAACACCATCTACTCCTTCTTTATAAAGATGTGGGTCATCCCAAAAGTAATGTCTCAAATCATAGAAGAACTTTTTATTTTGTTGGTATGTGAAGCTAGGTGGTATAAACTTAGCAACAATATAATTAGCATAATCAGCATACCAAGGAGTACTAAGAGAAGTACTTATAACATTTAATTGTTCATCAGGAAAGTTGTCATTAATAGGTAGTGGGTCATCAAGAACATTCTCTAACCTAGACAAGTTGTCTGCTACGGGGTTCTCAGCTCCTTTTCTATCAACAATATGCAAATCAAATTCTTGCAGCAAGAGAACCCATCTAATAAGTCTAGGTTTAGCATCTTTCTTTTCCATAAGGTATTTAATAGCAGCATGATCAGCGCGAATAGTTACTTTAGAATCAACAATATAAGGTCTGAACTTATCACAAGCAAATATAACTGCTAAAAGTTCTTTTTCAGTAGTAGCATAATTTCTTTGAGCATTGTCTAGAGTCTTACTAGCATAATGGATAACATTTAATTTCTTATCAACTCTTTGCCCTAGAATAGCACCTACAGCATAATCACTGGCATCACACGTAATTTCAAAGGGTAAATTCCAATCCGGTGGCTGAACAACAGGTGCAGAGACTAATGCTTTCTTAAGTATTTCAAATGCTTCTACACAATCATCATCAAAGACAAATGGTATATCTTTTTGTAATAAATTAGTCAGAGGCCGAGAAATTTTTGAGAAGTCCTTAATGAACCTCCTGTAAAATCCAGCGTGACCAAGGAAACTTCTTATACCTTTGATGTCCTTGGGACATGGCATCTTTTCAATAGCATCAACTTTGGCTTTATCAACTTCAATACCTTTTTCGGAAACTTTGTGCCGCAAAACAATACCTTCATTAACCATAAAGTGGCACTTTTCCCAATTCAAGACAAGATTAGTTTCTTCACATCTCTGCAACACTCGATCAAGATTGCTCAAGCAATCATCAAAAGAGGAACCATAGATGGAAAAGTCGTCCATGAAAACCTCGCAAATCTTTTCACAAAAGTCAGAGAATATAGGCATCATGCATCTTTGAAAGGTAGCAGGTGCATTACATAGACCAAAAGGCATACGTCTATAAGCAAAAGTACCAAAAGGGCATGTAAAAGTAGTCTTTGATTGATCTCTAGCCGACACAGGTATTTGAGAGAAACCAGAATAACCATCTAGAAAGCAATAGTGTGTATGTTTGCATAATCTTTCTAGCATTTGATCAATAAAAGGTAAAGGGTAATGATCTTTCTTAGTAGCTTTATTTAATTTGCGGAAATCAATTACCATCCTATAACCTGTGATAATTCTTTGTGGAATCAATTCATCTTTATCATTAGGAACAACAGTAATACCTCCCTTCTTAGGGACACAATGGACATGACTTACCCACTGACTATCAGCAACGGGATAAATTATACCTACCTCCAGAAGCTTGAGTATTTCTTTTCTTACCACTTCTTTCATTTTAGGATTTAGACGTCGTTGAGGATCACGAACTGGTTTGGCATCTGCTTCCAAATTTATTTTATGTTGACATAGAGTGGGACTAATGCCCTTAAGATCATCAAGAGTATATCCAATAGCAGCACGATGCTTCTTCAGTGTTTTCAATAATCTTTCTTATTCATGCTCTGAAAGGTTAGCACTAATAATAACAGGATATATCTTCTTTTCATCAAGATAAGCATATTTAAGATTACCAGGTAAAGGTTTATGCTCGAACATGGGATCACCCTTGGGTGGAGGGGGATCCCCTAAAATTTCAACAGGCAAATTGTGTTGCAGAATAGGTTCCTGTTCAAAAAATACATCATCTATTTCCCTTCGTTCGTTCATGAACATATCATTTTCATCGTCTAGCAAATAGTGTTCTAAAGGATCACTAGGAGGTACGGCAATAGAAGCAATACCAATAATTTCATCCTTACTAGGTAATTCTTCCTCACGATGTTGTTTACTAGATTTAGAGAAGTTAAACTCATGAACCATATCATCCAAGCCAATAGTAACAACATTCTTTTCACAATCTATCCTAGCATTAACAGTGTTCAAGAAGGGTCTACCAAATATAATGGGACAAAAGCTATCTTGTGAAGAAGTAAGAACAAGAAAATCAGTAGGATATTTAGTTTTCCCACACAAGACTTCAACATCTCTAACAATCCCAATTGGTGAAATAGTCTCTCTATTGGCAAGTTTAATTGTGACATCGATATCTTCTATCTCAGCAGGTGCAATTTCATTCTTAATTTCTTCGTACAAGTCATAAGGTATAACACTAGCACTAGCACCCATATCACATAAGCCATGATAACAATGATCTCCTATTTTAACAGAAATAACAGGCACGCCTACCACATGTCTATGTTTATCTTTATCACACGGTTTAGCAATTCTAGCAGTTTCACCATCGAACTGAATAACACGCCCATCAATATTATCGGACAAGAGATCTTTAACAATAGCAATATTAGGTTCTACTTTAATTTGCTCAGGGGGTACATAAGTTTTGATATTGCTTTTACGAACAACAGTTGAAGCTTTAGCATGATCCTTTATTCTAACAAGGAAAGGTGGTTTCTCAAGATAAGAAGTAGGAACAATAGGATCATTATAAGTGACAGTCTTTTCTTCAATTTTAATAGGTGCAACTACTTTTACTTCTATGGGAGGATGATATTTAAGCCACTTCTCCTTAGGGAGATCAACATAAGTAGCAAAAGATTCACAGAAAGAAGCTACTATCTCAGAGTCAAGTCCATATTTAGTGCTAAACTTACGGAAAATATCAGTATCCATAAAAGATTTAACACAATCAAACTTAGGTGTCATACCTAACTCCTTACCTTCGTCGAGGTCCCAATCTTCAGAGTTGCGTTTAACTCTATCCAATAAATTCCATCTGAATTCAATAGTCTTCATCATAAAAGAGCCAGCACAAGAAGTATCGAGCATGGTGCGATTGTTTTCAGAAAGCCGAGCATAAAAACTTTGCATAATTATTTCTCTCGAGAGCTCATGATTGGGGCATGAATATAACATTGATTTAAGCCTCCCCCAATCTTGAGCGATGCTTTATCCTTCGCGAGGCCAGAAATTATATATATAATTGCGATCACGAGGAACAAGATGCATAGGGTAATACTTTTGATGAAATTCCAATTTCAATCTTTTATAGTCCCATGATTTCGTATCACATAGCCTATACCATATCAATGCGTCTTCTTTCAAAGATAAAGGAAAGACCTTGTTCTTAGCAACATCACCGGATACACCTGCAAGCTTAAATAATCCACAAACTTCATCCACATATAATAAGTGCTCATCAGGATGCTTTGTTCCATCTCCTGTAAAAGGATTAGCGAGAAGTTTTTCCATTATACCCGAAGGAAATATAAAAGGAGTTTCATTTTCAATAGGTTCAGTAGGTTGAGGAGCAACTCTTTGCTCTACTGGACGGGGTGAAGATACCCCGAACAAGCTCCTCAGAGAATTACTTTCCATAGTAACAAGTGACAGTAAATTTCAGCACACTATATAAATTTTTCCTTACCAAATTCCACCTACCAGAATCGCTACACTCCCCGGCAACGGCGCCAGAAAAGAGTCTTGATGACCCACAAGTATAGGGGATCTATCGTAGTCCTTTCGGTAAGTAAGAGTGTCGAACCCAATGAGGAGCAGAAGGAAATGATAAGTGGTTTTCAGCAAGGTATTCTCTGCAAGTACTGAAATAAGTGGTAACAGATAGTTTTGTAATAAGGTAAATTGTAACGAGCAACAAGTAATAAAATTATATAAGGTGCATCAAGGTGGCCCAATCCTTTTTATAGCAAAGGACAAGCCGGAACAAACTCTTATAATAGGAAAAGCGCTCCCGAGGACACATGGGAATATCGTCAAGCTAGTTTTCATCACGTTCATATGATTTGCGTTCGATACTTTGATAATTTGATATGTGGGTGGACCGGTGCTTTGGTGTTGTTCTTACTTGAACAAGCATCCCACTTATGATTAACATCTATTGCAAGCATCCGCAACTACAACAAAAGTATTAAGGTAAACCTAACCATAGCATGAAACATATGGATCCAAATCAGCCCCTTACGAAGCAACGCATAAACTAGGGTTTAAGCTTCTGTCACTCTAGCAACCCGTCATCTACTTATTACTTCCCAATGCCTTCCTCTAGGCCCAAATAATGTCGTAACTTTGCATACGTAACTTCGTTTTTGGCATATAGCATATCAAAATGTTCATCTCAGAGAGTACATCATTTCATTACATTGCATCATTTTCATTTGAGATCATCTTGATGCCCGAAATGCTGTTAGAAGAGGACTACTTGAGTTAATTGTCAGATCTGCTACTCCATTTAGATATTTGTCATTTTTGCCATGATTAATGTGTGCATGTTATGCCCATGAGTTCTACATATGTTTTGTTAAGGGTTTTGCCATCTTTCCAGAGGTGCAACCCATGTATTTTTGTGATGTGTGTGGCGACTAGTACAAGCTTGCAAAGTGGTGCACTTGGTAATTCTGATTTTAGGGACTTAGCAATTCCACTAAGTCCTTGATATGTTTATCTCATGATGCCATGTGTTCATGTTGTTTCCTAGTGATCCGTGCCTCTTTTGAGGATGATCAGTAAGTATGTTTTGTTAATCTTGTAGTGCTCTATCCATCCATGTCTTTATTTGCAATTATGGAGCACCCTAGCTTGAGTCAATCGAGCTCTACTTTTGCTACTTTGTGAATCTGGGCAGATTGTCAACTTGTTTGCAATTTTGCCGATGATGTTGTAGTTGATCCGTGCATGCTATGCTATTGTTCTTGCCATGTCTAGCTTGCATTTTGTATATTATTGATGAGTGTATGCTTAGCTTATCATTACTTGCACCGTAGTGAGTGCATCGAGCTCGTAAACATGCCTACTTGATATCTGTTTTCAACATGTTTCAGTTTTCACTAAGTCTGTGATCTGATTATGTTTTGCTATGTTCACATGCTTGCAATTGTATTTTCTGATCCCTTTTGGCTCAAGGTCACTAAGGGACTTTTGTTAAGCTCTTTGAGTAGCTCCATGCCATGCTTTACTTTGCCATGTTCAGTTCCTGTAGCATATAGTTTTGTTGCTCCGAAGTGTGCTACCTGATCTGAAATTCCACACAAGTGTTAATGTCACTAAGTCTGAAATCTGTTTGCCATATGCATTTTTGCCATGCTTGTTTGAACCTGTTAATGGATGAATTGGCCATAGCTCAGTGCTAGACTTTTGTTAAGCATCTTGAATGCATCCCTGCCATGTATTTTGTTGTCATGTTTGGGTACTGTAGCATGTTCATTTCGTTGTATTTAGATGGCTACTTGCTGTAAATCGCAGACCGGTGTCATATTTGAATCGCTTGCCTTTTCCAAACTGTAACTCCGATTCCGGCGTTCTTTATATCGTTTTCAAGCGATTTCGTCTCATCTTTCCAGTGGCACACTTGGATTTCCAAGTTGTGGCCAGGTTCATGCATTCCTTGTCACATCCCGCATCGCATCCCGCATAGCATATCATCTTTGCATCATCTTGTTTGATCCTTGCACGTGGTTGATTGTGTCCTTCTTGCTTGTTTGTCTTGTTTGGTTAGAGCCGGGAGACGAGTTCGCTAACAAGGAGCCCATTGAGTTTGCTTTCGAGGATCCAGTCAACTCTAACAACTGTGCAGGCAAGATGATCATACCCTCGAAATCACTACTATCTTTGCTTTGCTAGATTGCTCGCTCTTTTGCTATGCCAATGCTATGATGCCTACCACTTGCTTTCAAGCCTCCCAAATTGCCATGTCAAACCTCTAACCCACCTTGTCCTAGCAAACCGTTGATTGGCTATATTACCGCTTTGCTCAGCCCCTCTTATAGCGTTGCTAGTTGCAGGTGAAGATTGGAGGCCGTTCCTTGTTGGAACATTTATTTTCTTGTTGGGATATCATTATATTATCTTGTTATCTTAATGCATTTATATACTTGGTAAAGGGTGGAAGGCTCGGCCTCTCGCCTAGTGTTTTGTTCCATTCTTGCTGCCCTAGTTTCCGTCATATCGGTGTTATGTTCCCGGATTTTGCATTTCTTACGCGGTTGGGTTATAATGGGAACCCCTTGACAGTCCGCCTTGAATAAAACTCCTCCATAAATGCCCAACCTTGGTTTTACCATTTGCCACCTAGCCTTTTCCCTTGTGTTTCGCGGACTCAAGGGTCATCTTATTTTAAACCCCCGGGCCAGTGCTCCTCTCAGTGTTGGTCCAACCTAGAGCACCGTGCGAGGCCGTCCCTTGGCAACTTGGGTTACGTTGGCTCCCATACGCTTAGCTTATTCGGTGTGCCCTGAGAACGAGATATGTGCAGATCCTATTGGGATTTGTCGGCATAGCGGGTGGTGTTGCTGGACTTGTTTTACCATTGTCGGAGTTGTCTTGAAGTACCGAGGTACCGAGTCTGATCGGAACGTCTCGGGAGGAGGTCTATTCCTTCGTTGACCGTGAGAGCTTGTCATGGGCTAAGTTGGGACTCCCCTGCAGGGATTTGAACTTTCGAAAGTCGTGCCCGCGGTTATGGGCAGATGGGAATTTGTTAATGTTCGATTGTAGATAACTTGAACCTTAACTTAATTAAAATGAATCAACTAAGTGTGTTACCGTGATGGCCTCTTCTCGGCGGAGTCCGGGAAGTGGACACAGTGTTGGAGTAATGTTTGCGCAGGTTGTTCTCTAGTTTCTCGCTCGCGCTTTGCCTCCTCTTCTCGCTCTCTTTTGCGAACAGGATAGCCACCATATATGCTAGTCGCTTGCTGCAGCTCCACATATATTTACCTTGCCTTACCTATAAGCTTAAATAGTCTTGATCGCGAGGGTGCGAGATTGCTGAGTCCCTGTGGCTCACAGATTACTATTACACCAGATGCAGGGCCTGATGATTCCGCTCCCGGTGACGCGCTCGAGCTCAAGTGGGAGTTCGACGAGGACTCTCAACGTTACTATGTTTCCTTTCCTGATGATCAGTAGTGGTGCCCAGTTGGGGGTGATTGGGACCGTGTCGCTTGTTGGGTTATCTTTTATTTTGGCGCCGTAGTCGGGCCATGAGTGTTTGGTTGATGTAATGTTATTTATGTACTTGATTGACGTGGCGAGTGTAAGCCAACTATTTTTATCTCCCCTTTTATGATATATATTACATGGGATGTTGTGAAGATTGCCTAACTTGCGACATATGCCTTCAATGCGATTATGCCTCTAAGTCGTGCCTCGACACGTGGGAGATATAGTCGCTTCGAGGGTGTTACAAGTTGGTATTAGAGCCTTCCCCGACCTTAGGAGCCCCATTGCTTGATCGTTTTTAGCGGCCGAGTTGTGTCTAGAAAAATGTTTTGAGTCATTAGGAATTATATATCGGAGAGTTTAGGAATTCTTTTTACTTCCCAGTCTCCTCATCGCTCTGGTAAGGCATCCTGACGCAGAGTTTTGACTCTTCTCTTCTCAAATTTCACAAAAAAAATTAGGATCACGCGGGTATCTTGGAATCGTTCCGATGGTTTTATGATGAGAACATTGTCTTGGTGCCTCCTGTCAAGGGTTTAGTGGAAGTGCCCTGGGGAGTTGAGCTCTGAGGTGTTGTCATCATAATTTTATCATTGCAATTCTGGAATAACTGAGTTTAGTACGCCGACATCGAAAATCTCTTTTATGCAGTTCGTTGGTGAGATAACCTCGACGCCACCCAGTACTGGGGCGGGAGTACGGGAGTATCGCCATAACTTGTATAACGGATGCTTTTCGAAGGTTGAGGTAGATGATTTCGGAAGTTTTTTCTTGGTTATGTGTTGAAGGATGGATACAGCTGGATGTAGGATTTGCTAGATTTGGGTGAGATATTATGCTTCCCATGTATCCCCAACACCTGATTACATAACCGGAAAGGTTCGGGAGTTTCATAGGTGGGAATTCTAGTAGCTCTAGTTCTTCTTCCACGGATATTGGTTTGAGATTGGGATTTCTTACCGAGTATTCGTTCTTGATCCGTACCTTGTTGATTTATTTCTCTACCTTAATTCTAAGTGGCTTCTCAATTTGTGGATATGTGACCATTTCAAGAGGAATGCATTCGTTCATTTTGTTCGGATGTGAAGACTATATGTTGCAATTTTCATTCCGTTGGATTCAGCTTCAATATTTGTCTATCAATGTGCTAATAGTGGTCAACCTCTCCAGGATGGCTCCTCCAACGCGCACGACTCCAAATCCTGATCCGCCACCACCTCCACCTCCTCCGGAGGCATGGCAAGCTGTGATGGCCGCAACCAATGCAAACACACAGTTGATCATGCAAATTCTTCAAGAGCGCAATCAAGGCAACCAAGGGAACCAAGGCAACAATCAAAATCACTTTGCTACACTCAACCAATTCCTTGCTAATGGGCCAAAGACTTTCAGCAATTGTGTTGAGGCAACCGATGCTGACGATTGGCTTGTGGATCTGTGCAAGCATTTTGAGTGCAGTAACGTCAGGCCTGAGGACTTTGTCAAGTTCGCTTCCTTCCAACTCAAAGATCAAGCTGCAGAATGGTTCCAGCAGTACAAGGACTCCAGAGGTGGACGTGTTATCACCTGGGATGAATTCCGTCAAGATTTCCGAGCTCATCATATCCCTCAGAGCGTGGTTGAAAGCAAGCGTGAGGAATTCCGCAACCTGAAGCAAGGCTCTTTGTCTGTTTATGACTACAACAAGTTGTTCCAGAAGCTCGCCTGCTTTGCCAAGCAGGACGTACCTGATGAGAAGAGCATGATATACCAGTTCAGGGATGGTCTCAGAGAAGAAATTCAGCTAGCTCTTGTTCTCTTTGAGCCCATGAGGTACGATGAGTTCTACAACATGGCACTGAAGCAAGAGGCTGCTCAATTGAGGTGTGATGCTTCCAAGAAGCGAGTCAGAGATGTTACTCCTTCTTCCTCTACTCAAGTGGCCAAGCAGCAGAAGTATTGGCTTCCTCCTCCTCCGTTCCGTCAGCCGTATCAGCAGAAGAGCAAAGGTGGCAGTGGATCTTCCCACCCACCCAACCCTGGCTTTCAGAACAAGACTTTGTCTCAAGCTCCAAGATCGAGTACTCCGTATCACCGTCCGCTTTCAAAGGTCACGTGCAACAAGTACCAACAGAAGGGTCACTATGCCAACAAGTGTTTCAACTAGAGGCGTCTTCCTCCTCCTCCTCCTGTCAGATCGGCAAGTACAGTTGTGGTCAAGCATAACCCCAAGCACTCCAAGGTCAATTTGTTGAATGCAGCTCAGGCAGAGGACTCACCAGATGTCATCATGGGTAACTTCCCAGTTAACTCTTTTCCAGCAAAAGTTCTTTTTGACACTGGTGCATCGCATTGTTTCATGTCAAGGTCATTTGTTTCCAAGCATGACTTCGTTTCGCAAATGTTGGGTAAACCTATGGGGGTGGTTTCTCCGGCTAAGTCTATGAGAGCTACTTCAATAGTCCTGGATGTTTCTATCATGTTGGGTGACTTCAAGTTTCTGGCTTCCCCAATGGTTCTTGGTAACTCGGATATTGATCTTATTCTCGGGATGGATTGGCTTTCTAAGCACAAGGCTCAACTTGATTATGCAACCAGGCAGATTCAATTGACTCATTCGTCTGAGGATGTAATTGTCTTTGCCGCTCGTGATGATACCATCCGTCTGTTTTCTCTCAATGAGAAGGGTGAACTCGATGCCATCTCGCAAATTCCAGTCATTTGCGAATATCAAGACGTCTTTCCAGAAGAGCTTCCATGAATGCCTCCGCACCGGCCAGTTGAATTCGTTATTGATCTTGAGCCTGGCACGGAACCTGTGTGCAAGCATCCTTACAAGCTCGGACCTGAAGAGTTGAAGGAGCTGAAGAAGCAACTCGATATTCAAGAGAAAATGGGTCTCATCCGGCCTAGTTCTTCTCCGTGGGGTTGTGGTGTTCTTTTTGTGAAGAAGAAGGATGGAACAGACCGACTTTGTGTTGATTACCGTCCATTGAACAAGAAGACCATAAAGAACAAATACCCACTTCCCAACATCAATGAGTTGTTCGAACAACTCAAAGGTGCCCAAGTATTCTCCAAGCTTGATCTCCGTATGGGTTATCATCAGATTCGAATCCGTGAGCAAGATATTCCCAAGACGGCTTTCAGGACAAGCTATGGTTCATATGAATACACTGTCATGTCTTTTGGCCTCGTCAACGCTCCTCCGACGTTCTCTCGCATGATGAACTTCATCTTCAACGCCTACACCAATGACTTCGTTTTGGTCTATCTCGACGACATTTTGGTTTTCTCGAAGAACAAGGAAGATCATGCCAAGCACTTGCGTTTGGTACTCGATAAGCTCAGAGAACACAAGTTCTACACCAAGTTCTCCAAGTGTGAATTTTGGCTCGATGAGGTTCTTTATCTTGGTCATATCATCTCTGCCAAGGGCATTGCCGTGAATCCTGAGAAGGTGTCTGCAATTGTGAATTGGGAACCTCCTCAGAACGTGAAGCAACTCCGTAGCTTCCTCGGTCTCGCAAGCTATTGCCGAAGATTCGTTGAAAACTTTTCTAAGATCGCGAAGCCTCTCTCAAATCTTCTCCAGAAGCACGTCAAGTACGTTTGGTATCTGGAGTGTGACATTGCTTTGAACACTTTAAAAGAGAAATTGATCACTGCTCCAGTTCTGACTCCGCCTGATGAATCCAAGCCGTACAAGGTCTTTTGTGATGCCTCTCTCCAAGGTCTTGGCGCAGTATTGATGCAAGAGAAGAAAGTTGTTGCTTATACCTCTCGCCAGTTGAAGCCTAATGAGAAGAACTACCCCACTCATGATCTAGAGTTGGCGGCAGTTGTGCATGCTCTTTTGACTTGGAGACATCTTCTATTGGGAAGAAAAGTGGACATTTTCACTGACCACAAGAGTCTCAAGTACATCTTCACTCAGCCTAATCTCAACCTCAGGCAAACTCGATGGGTCGAAATGATTCAAGAGTATAATCCGAGTATCGAGTATACTCCAGGCAAGGCCAATGTGATTGCTGACGCATTGAGCAGGAAAGCTTACTGCAGCAGTCTGATTCTCAAGCCTTATCAACCCGAGCTTTGTGAAGCTTTCCGCAAACTTAATTTGCAAATTGTTCCTCAAGGTTTCCTCGCCAACCTTCAAGTCTCTCCTACCTTGGAAGACCAGATTCGCCAAGCCCAGCTTCTTGATGCTATGGTGAAAAAGGTGAAGATTGGGATTGCCAAGAGTCAACCCAAGTACAAGTGCTACCGCCTTGATGACAAGGATACTCTCTTCTTCGAGGATCGTATTGTTGTACCCAAAGGTGACCTCCGTAAAGTGATCATGAACGAGGCTCACAATTCTCTCCTCTCCATCCACCCTGGGAGCATGAAGATGTATCAGGACCTCAAGCAGGCTTATTGGTGGACTCGAATGAAGCGCGAGATCGCTCAATTCGTGAATGAATGTGATGTCTACAGAAGAGTGAAGGCAGAACACCAAAGGCCAGTAGGTCTCCTCCAACCTCTTGCCATTCCAGAATGGAAGTTTGACCACATTGAAATGGACTTCATGACTGGCTTTCCAAAGTCCAAGCATGGCAATGATGCTATATACGTTGTCATCGACAAACTCACCAAAGTGGCTCATTTTCTGCCTATCAAAGAGTCAATCACTGCAGCTCAATTGGCGGAACTCTATACCTCTCGTATTGTCTCTCTGCACGGTATTCCACAAGTGATCTCTTCAGACCGTGGCAGCATCTTTACATCCAAGTTTTGGGATTCTTTTCAGAAGGCCATGGGCACCAACATCCGCTTCAGCACAGCTTTCCATCCTCAAACTAGCGGTCAAGTCGAGCGTGTCAATCAGATTCTTGAAGATATGCTCAGGGCTTGTGTGATCTCCTTCGGCATGAAGTGGGAGAATTGTCTTCCTTATGCTGAATTCTCCTACAACAACAGTTTTCAAGCAAGTTCGGACAAGGCCCCATTTGAAATTCTGTATGGCAGGAAGTGTCGTACCCCTCTCAACTGGTCTGAAACCGGTGAACGTCAGCTTTTGGGTAATGACTTAATCATAGAGGCAGAGGAAATGTGCAAAGTCATTCGTGATAACCTCAAAGCAGCCCAATCCCGCCAGAAGAGCTACTATGATAGTAAGCACCGTGATTTGGCTTTCGAGATCGGAGATCATGTTTACCTCTGCGTCTCTCCTATGAAAGGCACTCGTCGCTTCGGTATCAAAGGGAAGCTTGCCCCTAGATACGTGGGACCTTTCAAGATTGTCAGCAAGAGAGGCGATCTCACCTACCAACTCGAGCTTCCTTCAAACTTTGCAAATGTTCATGACGTGTTCCATGTCTCTCAGCTCCGAAAGTGCTTCAAGACTCCTGACCGCACCGTCAACTTCGAGGACATTGAGCTCCAAGAAGATCTCTCCTATCGTGAGCACCCAGTTGCTATTCTCGAAGAGACTGAACGCAAGACTCGCAACAAGTCAATCAAATTTCTCAAAGTCAAGTGGTCACACCATTCCGACCGTGAAGCTACCTGGGAATGCGAGGATCACCTCCGTTCTGAGTACCCGGCGTTCTTTCAGTCCTAGATCTCGGGACGAGATCCTTTCGTAGTGGTGGAGTGTTGTAACACCCCGGATGTAACTTTCCCAATTTGTACTCCAACTCTTGCCGTTTCCGGCGTTAAGTAATTTTATTTTCTCGGGTTTAGGTCTTTGTCTCCGTGTGTTGTTATCATTGTCATGCATCTCATATCATGTCATCATGTGCATTGCATTTGCATACGTGTTCATCTCATGCATTCGAGCATTTTCCCCGTTGTCCGTTTTGCATTCCGGCGCTTCGTTCTCCTCCGGTGGTCATTTCTAGCTTTCTTTCGTGTGTGGGGATTAAACATTTCCGGATTGGACCGAGACTTGTCAAACGGCCTTGGTTTACTACCGGTAGACCGCCTGTCAAGTTTCGTATCATTTGGACTTCGTTTGATACTCCAACGGTTAACCGAGGGACCAAAAAGGCCTCATGTGTGTTGCAGCCCAACACCCCTCCAAGTTGGCCCAAAACCCACCAAAAACCTCTCCATCATCTAGAGCGTTCGATCACGATCGCGTGGCCGAAAACTGCACCTCATTTGGACTCTCCTAGCTCCCTCTACCTCTATTTAAAGACCCCCACTCGAAATCACGGATGAAACCCTAGAAAAACTCCACCCGCCACCGCCGGACATGTCCGGATCCACCCCGCCGCCGCCACGTGTCGCCTCCTCATTCGTCGCCGCCTGCGCCCACTTCGTCGGATCCGCCAGGGCCCGCGGGGCCCATCCCCGGCCCTCCCGGCCCGCTCCCGGGCACAGCCGCCCGCCGCCCTTCTCCTCCCGAGCTGGCGCCGCGCTCTGCCGCCTCCGCCGCGGATCCGCCACT
>NC_041392.1:615201790-615244083 GCF_002162155.2 Triticum dicoccoides
GCGCCAAGGCCGAAGCTCGCCGCCCCGCCGCCGCAGCGCGCCGCCCCCGCTGGCGCCTCCCTCCTCCAGCCAGATCCGGTCGAGGAGCGACCGGATCCGGCGACCTCGACCTCGCCGGCCGCCGACTTTGTCATCTCCGGCGAGCAGCGCCACCGCCTCGTTTTGCATGCCGGGTCAAACCCTAGATCCGGAGGTCGAATTCTACTAAGTCCCCGATTTTTTCCAGTTTCAAGTGCCTATATTCATGTTGCCGTAACTTTACATACGTAATTCCGTTTTTGGCATATAGCATATCAAAATGTTCATCTCAGAGAGTACATCATTTCATTCCATCGCATCATTTTCATTTGAGATCATCTTGATGCCCGAAATGTTGTTAGAAGAGGGCTACTTGAGTTAATCGTCAGATCTGCTACTCCATTTAGATATTTGTCATTTTTGCCATGATTAATGTGTGCATGTTATGCCCATGAGTTCTACATATGTTTTGTTAAGGGTTTTGCCATCTTTCCAGAGGTGCAACCCATGTATTTTTGTGATGTGTGTGGCGACTAGTACAAGCTTGCAAAGTGGTGCACTTGGTAATTCTGATTTCAAGGACTTAGCAATTCCACCAAGTCCTTGATCTGTTTATCTCATGATGCCATATGTTCATGTTGTTTCCTAGTGATCCGTGCCTCTTTTGAGGATGATCAGTAAGGATGTTTTATTAATCTTATAGAGCTCTATCCATCCATGTCTTTATTTGCAATTATGGAGCACCCTAGCTTGAGTCAATCGAGCTCTACTTTTGCTACTTTGTGAATCTGGGCAGATTGTCAACTTGTTTGCAATTTTGCCGATGATGTTGTAGTTTATCCGTGCATGCTATGCTATTATTCTTGCCATGTCTAGCTTGCCTTTTGTGTATTCTTGATGGGTGTATGCTTAGCTTATCATGACTAGCACCGTAGTGAGTGCATCGAGCTCGTAAACATGCCTACTTGATATCTGTTTTCAGCATGTTTCAGTTTTCACTAAGTCTGTGATCTGATTATGTTTTGCTATGTTCACATGCTTGCAATTGTATTTTCCGATCCCTTTTGGCTCAAGGTCACTAAGGGACTTTTGTTAAGCTCTTTGAGTAGCTCCATGCCATGCTTTACTTTGCCATGTTCAGTTCCTGTAGCATATAGTTTTGTTGCTCCAAAGTGTGCTACCTGATCTGAAATTCCAAACAAGTGTTAATGTCACCAAGTCTGAAATCTGTTTGCAATATGCATTTTTGCCATGCTTGTTTGAACCTATTAATGGATGAATTGGCCATAGCTCAGTGCTAGACTTTTGTTAAGCATCTTGAATGCATCCCTGCCATGTATTTTGTTGTCATGTTTGGGTGCTATAGCATGTTCATTTCGTTGTATTTAGATGGCTACTTGCTGTAAATCGCAGACCGGTGTCATATTTGAATCGCTTGCCTTTTCCAAACCGTAACTCCGATTCCGGCGTTCTTTATATCGTTTTCAAGCGATTTCATCTCATCTTTCCAGTGGCACACTTGGATTTCCAAGTTGAGGCCAGGTTCATGCATTCCCTGTCACATCTTGCATATGCATCCCGCATCGCATCCCGCATAGCATATCATCTTTGCATCATCTTGTTTGATCCTTGCACGTGGTTGATTGTGTCCTTGTTGCTTGTTTGTCTTGTTTGAGTAGAGCCGGGAGACGAGTTCGCTAACGAGGAGCCCGTTGAGTTTGCTTTCGAGGATCCAGTCAACTCTGACAACTGTGCAGGCAAGATGATCATACCCTCGAAATCACTACTATCTTTGCTTTGCTAGATTGCTCGCTCTTTTCCTATGCCAATGCTACGATGCCTACCACTTGCTTTCAAGCCTCCCAAATTGCCATGTCAAACCTCTAACCCACCTTTTCCTAGCAAACCGTTGATTGGCTATGTTACCGCTTTGCTCAGCCCCTCTTATAGCGTTGCTAGTTGAAGGTGAAGATTGGAGGCCGTTCCTTGTTGGAAAATTTATTTTCTTGTTGGGATATCATTATATTATCTTGTTATCTTAATGCATCTATATACTTGGTAAAAGGTGGAAGGCTCGGCCTCTCGCCTAGTGTTTTGTTCCATTCTTGCCGCCCTAGTTTCCGTCATATTGGTGTTATGTTCCCGGATTTTGCGTTCCTTACGCATTTGGGTTATAATGGGAACCCCTTGACAGTCCGCCTTGAATAAAACTCCTCCATCAATGCCCAACCTTGGTTTTACCATTTGCCACCTAGCCTTTTCCCTTGTGTTTCGCGGACTCAAGGGTCATCTTATTTTAAACCCCCGGGCCAGTGCTCCTCTCAGTGTTGGTCCAACCTAGAGCACCGTGCGAGGCCGTCCCTTGGCAACTTGGGTTACGTTGGCTCCCATACGCTTAGCTTATCCGGTGTGCCCTGAGAACGAGATATGTGCAGATCCTATCGGGATTTGTCGGCACAGCGGGTGGTGTTGCTGGACTTGTTTTACCATTGTTGGAGTTGTCTTGAAGTACCGAGGTACCGAGTCTGATCGGAACGTCTCGGGAGGAGGTCTATTCCTTCGTTGACCGTGAGAGCTTGTCATGGGCTAAGTTGGGACTCCCCTGCAGGGATTTGAACTTTCGAAAGCCATGCCCGCGGTTATGGGCAGATGGGAATTTGTTAATGTCCGATTGTAGATAACTTGAACCTTAACTTAATTAAAATGAATCAACTAAGTGTGTTACCGTGATGGCCTCTTCTCGGCGGAGTCCGGGAAGTGGACACGGTGTTGGAGTAATGTTTGCGCGGGTTGTTCTCTAGTTTCTCGCTCGCGCTTTGCCTCCTCTTCTCGCTCTCTTTTGCGAACAGGATAGCCACCATATATGCTAGTCGCTTGCTGCAGCTCCACATATATTTACCTTGCCTTACCTATAAGCTTAAATAGTCTTGATCGCGAGGGTGCGAGATTGCTGAGTCCCTGTGGCTCACAGATTACTATTACACCAGATGCAGGGCCTGATGATTCCGCTCCCGGTGACGCGCTCGAGCTCAAGTGGGAGTTCGACAAGGACTCTTAACGTTACTATGTTTCCTTTCCTGATGATCAGTAGTGGTGCCCAGTTGGGGGTGATTGGGACCGTGTCGCTTGTTGGGTTATCTTTTATTTTGGCGCCGTAGTCGGGCCATGAGTGTTTGGTTGATGTAATGTTATTTATGTACTTGATTGACGTGGCGAGTGTAAGCCAACTATTGTTATCTCCCCTTTTATGATATATATTACATGGGATGTTGTGAAGATTGCCTAACTTGCGACATATGCCTTCAATGCGATTATGCCTCTAAGTCGTGCCTCGACACGTGGGAGATATAGTCGCTTCGAGGGTGTTACACCCATCATCTACTTATTACTTCCCAATGCCTTCCTCTAGGCCCAAATAATGGTGAAGTGTTATGTAGTCGACGTTCACATAACACCACTAGAGGCTAGACAACATACATCTTATCAAAATATCAAACGAATACCAAATTCACATGACTACTAATAGCAAGACTTCTCCCTTGTCCTCAGGAACAAACGTAATTACTCACAAAGCATATTCATGTTCATAATCAAAGGGGTAATAATATGCATAAAGGATCTGAACATATGATCTTCCACCAAATAAACCAACTAGCATCAACTACAAGGAGTAATCAACACTACTAGCAACCTACTAGCACCAATCCCGGACTTTGAGACAAGAATTGGATACAAGAGATGAACTAGGGTTTGGAGATGAGATGGTGCTGGTGAAGATGTTGATGGAGATTGCCCTCTCCCGATGAGAGGAGTGTTGGTGATGACGATGGTGATGATTTCCCCCTCCCGGAGGGAAGTTTCCCCGGCAGAACAGCTCTGCCGGAGCTCTAGATTGGTTCTGCCTCATGGCGGCGCAGTCTCGTCCCGAAAGGTTGCTTCCTATTTTTTTCTCATCGAAAGACTTCATATAGGAGAAGATGGACGTCGGAGACCCACCAGGGGGCCCACAAGGTAGGGGGCGCGCCCTGGTAGGGGGCGCGCCCCCCACCCTCATGAGCAGGGTGTGGGCCCCCTAGACTTCATCTTTGGCGAGGATTTTTCTTTATTTATTTTAAGATATTCCGTGGAGTTTCAGGACTTTTGGAGTTGCACAGAATAGGTCTCTAATATTTGCTCCTTTTCCAGCCCCAGAATTCCAGTTGCCGGCATTCTCCCTCTTTATGTAAACCTTGTAAAATAAGAGAGAATAGCCATAAGTATTGTGACATAACGTGAAATAACAGCCCATAATGCAATAAATATCGATATAAAAGCATGATGCAAAATGGACATATCAAAAACTACTCCATTTCACGTGATGATCGGTTATGGTTTAGTTGATTTGGATCACGTGATCACTTAGATGATTAGAGGGATGTCTATCTAAGTGGGAGTTCTTAAGTAATATGATTAATTGAACTTAAATTTATCATGAACTTAGTACCTGATAGTATTTTGCATGTCTATGTTTGTTGTAGATAGATGGCTCGTGCTGTTGTTCCATTGAATTTTAATGCATTCCTTGAGAAAGCAAAGTTGAAAGATGATGGTAGCAATTACACGGACTGGGTCCGTAACTTGAGGATTATCCTCATTGCTGCACAGAAGAATTACGTCCTGGAAGCACCGCTAGGTGCCAAACCTGCTACAGGAGCAACACCAGATGTTATGAACGTCTGGCAGAGCAAAGCTGATGACTACTCGATAGTTCAGTGTGCCATGCTTTACGGCTTAGAACCGGGACTTCAACGACGTTTTGAATGTCATGGAGCATATGAGATGTTCCAGGAGTTGAAGTTAATATTTCAAGCAAATGCCCGGATTGAGAGATATGAAGTCTCCGATAAGTTCTACAGCTGCAAGATGGAGGAGAATAGTTCTGTCAGTGAGCATATACTCAGAATGTCTGGGTATAACAATCACATGATTCAACTGGGAGTTAATCTTTTGGATGATAGCGTCATTAACAGAATTCTTCAATCACTGCCACCAAGCTACAAGAGCTTCGTGATGAACTATAACATGCAAGGGATGGATAAAACAATTCCCGAGCTCTTCGCAATGCTAAAGGTTGCGGAGGTAGAAATCAAGAAGGAGCATCAAGTGTTGATGGTCAATAAGACCACCAGTTTCAAGAAAAAGGGCAAATGGAAGAAGGGGAACTTCAAAAAGAACAGCAAACAAGTTGCTGCTCAAGAGAAGAAACCCAAGTCTGGACCTAAGCCTGAGACTGATCGCTTCTACTGCAAGCAGACTGGTCACTGGAAGCGGAACTGCCCCAAGTATTTGGCGGATAATAAGGATGGCAAGGTGAACAAAGGTATATGTGATATACATGTTATTGATGTGTACCTTACCAGAGCTCGCAGTAGCACCTGGGTATTTGATATTGGTTCTGTTGCTAATGTTTGCAACTCAAAACAGGGACTACGGATTAAGCGAACACTGGCTAAGGACGAGGTGACGATGCGCGTGGGAAATGGTTCCAAAGTCGATGTGATCGCTGTCGGCATGCTACCTCTACATCTACCTTCAGGATTAGTTTTAGACCTAAATAATTGTTATTTGGTGCCAGTGTTGAGCATGAACATTATATCTGGATCTTGTTTGATGCGAGATCGTTATTCATTTAAATCTGAGAATAGTGGTTGTTCTATTTATACGAGTAATATCTTTTATGGTCATGCACCCTTGAAGAGTGGTCTATTTTTACTGAATCTCGATAGTAGTGATACACATATTCATAATGTTGAAGCCAAAAGATGCAGAGTTGATAATGATAGTGCAACTTATTTGTGGCACTGCAGTTTGGGTCATATTGGTGTAAAGCGCATGAAGAAACTCCATACTGATGGACTTTTGGAATCACTTGATTATGAATCACTTGGTACTTGTGAACCATGCTTGACTAAAACGCCGTTCTCCGGAACTATGGAGCGAGCAACTGATTTGTTGGAGATCATACATACTGATGTATGTGGTCAAATGAATGTTGAGGCTCGCGGCGGGTGTCGTTATTTTCTCACCTTCATAGATGATTTAAGCATATATGGGTATATCTACTTAATGAAACATAAGTCTGAAACATTTGAAAAGTTCAAAGAATTTCAGAGTGAAGTTGAAAATCATCGTAACAAGAAAATAAAGTTTCTACGATCTGATCGTGGAGGAGTATATTTGAGTTACGAGTTTGGTCTACATTTGAAACAATGCGGAATAGTTTCGCAACTCACGCCACCCGGAACACCACAGCATAATGGTGTGTCCAAACGTCGTAATCGTAATTTACTAGATATGGTGCGATCTATGATGTCTCTTACTGATTTACCGCTATCATTTTGGGGTTATGCCTTAGAGACAGCCGCATTCACGTTAAATAGGGCACCATCAAAATCCATTGAGACGACACCTTATGAACTATGGTTTGGCAAAAACCAAAGTTGTCGTTTCTTAAAGTTTGGGGCTGCGATGCTTATGTGAAAAAGCTTCAACCTGATAAGCTCGAACCCAAATCGGAGAAATGTGTCTTCATAGGATACCCAAAGGAAACTGTTGGGTACACCTTCTATCACAGATCTGAAGGCAAGACATTCGTTGCTAAGAATGGATCCTTTCTAGAGAAGGAGTTTATCTCGAAAGAAGTGAGTGGGAGGAAAGTAGAACTTGATGAGGTAACAATACATGCTCCCTTATTGGAAAGTAGTTCATCATAGAAACCGGTTCCTGTGACGTCTACACCAATTAGTGAGGAAGTTAATGATGATGATCATGAAACTTTAGATCAAGTTGTTACTGAACCTCGTAGGTCAACCAGAGTAAGATCCGCACGAGAGTGGTACGGTAATCCTGTTCTGGAGGTTATGTTACTAGACCATGACGAACCTACGAACTATGAGGAAGCGATGGTGAGCCCAGATTTTTCAAAATGGCTTGAGGCCATGAAATCTGAGATGGGATCCATGTATGAGAACAGAGTGTGGACTTTGGTTGACTTGCCCGATGATCGGCAAGCCATCGAGAATGAATGGATCTTCAAGAAGAAGACAGACTCTGACGGTAATGTTACTATCTATAAAGCTCGACTTGTTGCAAAAGGCTTTCGACAAGTTCAAGGGATTGACTACGATGAGACCTTCTCACCCGTAGTGATGCTTAAGTCTGTCCGAATCATGTTAGCAATTGCCGCATTTTATGATTATGAAATTTGGCAAATGGATGTCAAAACTGCATTCCTAAATGGATTTCTGGAAGAAGAGTTGTATATGATGCAACCGGAAGGTTTTGTCGATCCAAAGGGAGCTAACAAAGTGTGCAAGCTCCAGCGATCCATTTATGGACTGGTGCAAGCCTCTCAGAGTTGGAATAAACATTTTGATAGTGTGATCAAAGCAGATGGTTTTATACAGACTTTTGGAGAAGCCTGTATTTACAAGAAAGTGAGTGGGAGCTCTGTAGCATTTCCGATATTATATGTGGATGACATATTGTTGATTGGAAATGATATAGAATTTCTGGATAGCATTAAAGGATATTTGAATAAGAGTTTTTCAATGAAAGACCTCGGTGAAGCTGCTTATATATTGGGCATCAAGATCTATAGAGATAGATCGAGACGCTTAATTGGACTTTCACAAAGCACATACCTTGACAAAGTTTTGAAGAAGTTCAAAATGGATCAAGCAAATAAAGGGTTCTTGCGTGTGTTACAAGGTGTGAAGTTGAGTAAGACTCAATGTCCGACCACTGCAGAAGATAGAGAGAAAATGGAAGATGTTCCCTATGCTTCAGCCATAGGCTCTATCATGTATGCAATGCTGTGTACCAGACCTGATGTGTGCCTTACTATTAGTTTAGCAGGGGGAACCAAAGTAATCCAGGAGTGGATCACTGGACAGCGTTAAGAACATCCTGAAATACCTGAGAAGGACGAAGGATATGTTTCTCGTTTATGGAGGTGACAAAGAGCTCGTCGTAAATGGTTACGTCGATGCAAGCTTTGACATTGATCCGGACGATTCTAAATCGCAAACCGGATACGTGTTTTTATTAAACGATGGAGTTGTCAGTTGGTGCATTTCTAAACAAAGCGTCGTAGTGGGATCTACATGTGAAGCGGAGTACATAGCTGCTTCGGAAGCAGCAAATGAAGGAGTCTGGATGAAGGAGTTCATATCCGATCTAGGTGTCATACCTAGTGCATCGGGTCCAATGAAAATCTTTTGTGACAATACTGGTGCAATTGCTTTGGCAAAGGAATCCAGATTTCACAAGAGAACCAAGCACATCAAGAGACGCTTGAACTCCATCCGGGATCAAGTCCAGGTGGGAGACATAGATATTTGCAAGATGCATACAGATCTGAATGTTGTAGACCCGTTGACTAAGTCTCTTCCATGAGCAAAACATGATCAGCACCAAGGCTCCATGGGTGTTAGAATCATTATTGTGTAATCTAGATTATTGACTCTAGTGCAAGTGGGAGACTGAAGGAAATATGCCCTAGAGGCAATAATAAAGTTATTATTTATTTCCTTATATCATGATAAATGTTTATTATTCATGCTAGAATTGTATTAACCGGAAACATGATACTTGTGTGAATACATAGACAAACAGAGTGTCACTAGTATGCCTCTACTTGACTAGCTCGTTGATCAAAGATGGTTATGTTTCCTAGCCATAGACAAAGAGTTGTCATTTGATTAACGGGATCACATCATTAGGAGAATGATGTGATTGACTTGACCCATTCTGTTAGCTTAGCACTTGATCGTTTACTATGTTGCTATTGCTTTCTTCATGACTTATACATGTTCCTATGACTATGAGATTATGCAACTCCTGTTTACCGGAGGAACACTTTGTGTGCTACCAAACATCACAACGTAACTGGGTGATTATAAAGGTTCTCTATGGGTGTCTCCAAAGGTACTTATTGGGTTGGCGTATTTCGAGATTAGGATTTGTCACTCCGATTGTCGGAGAGGTATCTCTGGGCCCACTCGGTAATACACATCACTTAAGCCTTGGAAGCATTGTAACTAATGAATCAGTTGTGGGATTATGTATTATGGAACGAGTAAAGAGACTTGCCAGTAACGATATTGAACTAGGTATTGCGATATCGACGATCGAATCTCGGGCAAGTAACATACCGATGACAAAGGGAACAACATATGTTGTTATGCGGTTTGACCGATAAAGATCCTCGTAGAATATGTGGGAGCCAATATGAGCATCCAGGTTCCGCTATTGGTTATTGACCAGAGACGTATCTCGGTCATGTCTACATAGTTCTCAAACCCATAGGGGCTGCACGCTTAAAGTTTGATGACGGTTATATTATGAGTTTATGTGTTTTGATGTACCAAAGGTAGTTCGGAGTCTCGGATGTGATCACGGACATAACGATGAGTCTCGAAATGGTTGAGACGTAAAGATCGATATATTGGACGACTATGTTCGGACACCGGAATGGTTTCGGGGAGTTTCGAGCATATACCGGAGTACCGGGGGGTTACCGGAACCCCCCGGGGAGACTAATGGGCCTATTGGGCCCTAGTGGAGAAGAGGAGGGGCGGCCAAGGGCAGCCGCGCGCCCCCTTCCCCCAGTCTGAATTGGACAAGGAGGGGGCGCCCCCCCTTTCCTCCCCCCCCCCTCTCTCCTTCCCTCTTCTCTCCTACTCCCACATCGAAGGGGGGAGTCCTACTCCCGGTGGGAGTAGGACTCCTCATGGGGCGCGCCTAGGGTGGCCGGCCCCCTCTCCCTCCTCCACACCTTTATATACGGGGAGGGAGGCACCCCTTGGAGGGACAACAATTGATCTCTTGGATCTTTTAGCCGTGTGCGGTGCCCCTCTCCACCATAATCCACCTCGATAATATCGTAGTGGTGCTTAGGCGAAGCCCTGCGACGATAGAACATCAATATTCTCACCACGCCGTCGTGCTGATAGAACTCTCCCTCAAAGATCTACTAGATCGGAGTTCGAGGGACGTCATCAAGTTGAACGTGTGCAGAACTCAGAGGTGCCGTGCGTTTGGTACTTGATCGGTTGGATCATGAAGACGTACGACTACATCAACCGCGTTGTGCTAACACTTCCGCTTTCGGTCTACGAGGGTACGTGGACACACTCTCCCCTCTCGTTCCTATGCATCACCATGATCTTGCATGTGCGTAGGAATTTTTTTGAAATTACTACGTTCCCCAACAGGTGCCAGCTCGTCATCGGCCGCGTCCTCCATTAGGACGTCCACACAGCGGGCCTCCGTCTGTCAGCCGGCTGCAAATGGCGGCGATCTCCTGTTTTTGCTCGAACGGGAGGCTGTCCAAGATGGCTTTGGAATTCAAGGAGGCCATGGCGGGCATGATTCAGAGAGGAGGAAGGGAGCGGATGATGATCGATGCAGCTATGGCTGGGCCTGCAGCTTATATAGCGGGTTGATGGCAGGGCAACAGCCGAGGTGATTGATAGTGGGCGGTAGACGGACGAACGGGTGGCATCGGTTCACCATTCCTCACTAACTGCACACATGTTTAAAGTAGGCAGGCGGATGAACATGTTGTTTGTTTGAACGTGGGGCAGTCGCATGCACCGGGAAGGGTGACGCTCTCCGCCAGTACGTCATTGTAGTTCTGGAGCGCTGTGAAAGGTTGTGTTGATGTGAGTCGACATGAATGTAGCACTGGTGCTCTGGAGCGGCGGTGACCTTTTTGGGCGGGAATGCGCGCAGGTGCGGGACAGGCTTTTTGGCAGACCAGGTTAGTCAGATGCGGGCGTGGCAGCGGTCCGGGCCCTCCCAAGCCCCCGCCCTCCTAGTTTGTCTCTGGTTTGTAGGAAAAGTGCTTCCAGACTGTCCAACGGACCGATGCAGGCCTCCCGTTAGATGGCAAGACACGTCCGGGTTGTTCGGTGTAGTGCAGGCCGTTTAAAGGTCGGTGTTGGAGATGCCCTTACTTCTTATCAAAACACAGTTTATACTAAGCCATTAGACACCTCGAGCTAGAGTATTTCTCTACCCTAGTCCAAAAGATCAATAATGCTAAACCTACCACACGTATTACTTGCTTTTAACATACTCTCCTTGCTCTGCCCTAGTCCAAAAGATCAATAATGCTAAACCTACCACACGGATTACTTGCTTTTAACATACTGGGAGGAGGGTGGTGCCGACTCATCATCGGCCGCGTCTTCCATTGGCACGTCCACACAGCCGGCCTCTGTCTGTCAGCCGGCTGAAATGGCGGCGATCTCCCGTTTTTGCTCGAACGAGAGGCTGTCCAAGATGGCTTTGGAATTTGAGGAGGCCATGGCGGGCATGATTCAGAGAGGAGGAAGGGAGCGGACGATGATGGATGCAGCTATGGCTGGGCCTGCGGCTTATATAGTGGGTTGATGGCAGGGCAACGGCCGAGGTGATTAATAGTGGGTGATAGACGGACGAACGGGTGGCATCGGCTCACCATTCCTCAGTAACTGCACACATGTTTAGAGTAGGTAGGTGGATGAACATGTTGTTTGTTTGAACGTGGGGCAGTCGCATGCACCGGGAAGGGTGACGCTCTTGGCCAGTGTGTCGTTGTAGTTCTGGAGCATTGTGAAAGGTTTTGTCGATGCGAGCCGACATGAATGCAGCACTGGTGCTCTAGAGCGGCGGTGACCTTTTTGGGCGGGAACGCGCGCAGGTGCGGGACAGGCTTTTTGGCGGACCATGTTACTCAAACACGGGCGTGGCAGCGGTCCGGGCCCTCCCAAGCCCCCGCCTCCTAGTTTGTCTCTGGATTGCAGGAAAAGTGCTTCCGGACCATCGAACGGGTCGATGCAGGCCTCCCGTTGGATGGCAAAACACGTCCGGTCTGTTCGGTGCAGTGCAGGCCGTTTGAAGGTCGGTGTTGGAGATGCCCTTACTGCTTATCAAAACACAGTTTATACTAAGCCATTAGACACCTCGAGCTATAGTATTTCTCTACCCTAGTCCAAAAGATCAATAATGCTAAACCTACCACACGGATTACTTGCTTTTAACATACTCTCCTTGCTCTGCCCTAGTCCAAAAGATCAATAATGCTAAACCTACCACACGGATTACTTGCTTTTAACATACTGGGGGGAGGGTGGTGCCAGCTCGTCATCGGCCGCGTCCTCCATTGGGACGTCCACACAACCGGCCTCTGTCTGTCAGCCGGCTGAAATGGCGGTGATCTCCTGTTTTTGCTCGAACGAGAGGTTGTCCAAGACGGCTTTGGAATTCGAGGAGGCCATGGCAGGCATGATTCAGATAGGAGGAAGGGAGCGGATGATGATGGATGCAGCTATGGCTGGGCCTGTGGCTTATATAGTGGGTTGATGGCAGAGCAACGGCCGAGGTGATTAATAGTGGGCGGCAGACGGACGAACGGGTGGCATCGACTCACCATTCCTCAGTAACTACACACATGTTTAAAGTAGGCATGCGGATGAACATGCCATTTGTTTGAACGTGGGGCAGTCGCATGCACCAGGAAGGGTGACTCTCTCGGCCAGTGCGTCGTTATAGTTCTGGAGCGTTGTGAAAGGTTGTGTCGATGTGAGCCAACACGAATGCAGCACTGGTGCTCTGGAGCGGAGGTGACCTTTTTGGGCGGGAACGCGCGCTGGTGTGGGGCAGGCTTTTTGGCGGACCAGGTTTGTCAGACGCGGGCGTGGCAGTGGTTCAGGCCCTCGCAAGCCCCCGCCCTCCTAGCTTGTCTCTGGTTTGCAGGAAAAGTGCTTCCGGACCGTCGAACGGACCGATGCAGGCCCCCGTTGGATGGCAAAACACGTCCGAGCCATTCGGTGCAGTGCAGGTTATACGTCTCCGTTGTATCTACTTTTCCAAACACTTCTGCCCTTGTTTTGGACTCTAACTTGCAAGATTTGAATGGAACTAACCCGGACTGACACTGTTTTCAGTAGAATTGTCATGGTGTTATTTATGTGCAGAAACAAAAGTTCTCGGAATGACCTGAAACTCCACGGAGATTATTTTTGGAAATAATAAAAAATACTAGCAAAGAATCAAGGCCAGGGGGCCCACACCCTAGCCACAAGGGTGGGGCACGCCTGCCCCCTGCCTCGTGGGTCCCCTGGAGCTCCACCGACCTCAACTCCAACTCCATATATTCATGTTCGGGGAGAAAAAATCAGGGAAAAAGATTCATCGCGTTTTACAATACGGAGCCGCCGCCAAGCCCTAAACTCTCTCGGGAGGGCTGATCTGGAGTCTGTTCGGGGCTCTGGAGAGGGGAATCCATCGCCATTGTCATCATCAACCATCCTCCATCACCAATTTCATGATGCTCACCGCCGTGCGTAAATCTGGCAATGGTTGGGGAACTGAACCATACCCAAACTGAACCCACATGTCAAATTTAGAAAAACCAAACCAAACTTACCTGTTGAAAGGCGTACTTTGACCCAAACCAAACTAAACCAGAAGTTATATCCACCTAAACCGAACTAAATTATTGATACGAACCGTGGGTTTAGCTTATAGGTTGAGATTGGTTACTCTCAGCTAGGAGCGGACCATAGCTGTCTGGAGCATAGCTGAACGAACTGCCAAGATAAGCACATTGTAGAGCATGCCAGCGTTGACCTCTCGATTCTGGTCGTCAACTGGGTGGCTCGACCACTCGATGTGGATGACATCGGCGAGCGCCCCGAGTGCCTCAGCCACGCTCTGGCAAGGTCGAGTTGCAGGTGTGTGACAGCAGGGGACGATAGTGGGGTCGACCAGGTGCACGGCGCGCGGCGGGAGACCGCGCATACCTTCCATTACCCACCGAGGGTGTCGTCACGCAGCAGGATGTCAAGGAGCGAGGTGCCGATGATGCCCGTGGAGCAGAGGATGAGCGCCACACTCTGGAAGGACGGCTCCGTCGCCGCCGCACGCTTGTCCTAGCACTTCTTGACGGCGCCCACCGTGGGCGGAGAGCTCATGGATCTTGCGAGATGGGGGTTAGGAATTGGTTGCAGGGAGCTTGTTCGTTGCAGGGTCTGGTGGCTCTCGACATCCTATCGTCCATGACCCACCGCGGGTTAGGAACAACCGCTTCTGGCACGGCACTGCAGGCGCCCGCGGCTTTCTTGGCGCGGTTGTGGCTTTCTCGGCGTGGTCAGCTACCACTCACGCGGCTCCTGCGGCGACCTCTCTGTGCCGGGGAAGCAGCGAGCGCCACAGCAATACTTCATGTCGGATTTGTCGGTAGGGAGGAAAGATGGTGCAACTGATTGGGGAGTCGGAAGGAAGATGGATTTCTCTCTTGTTTATTTCTCTCGATCCCTTTCCGTTGCTCGTTGGGTGTTGAGGCAAGAAACCAGCTTAGTAACCGGGTTGGACCCATAGTTTGTAGCCCCTAATACCCAAACTATTTAGGCCCATAACCAATTATACCCAAACTGGTTTCTCACATACCCAAACTAAATTGAACTGAAAAAAAGTCTTGACCCAATATAAACCAAACCAATTAAGCCCAGCATAAAAACCAAACCGTCTCACCCAGTTTTCTAAAAACCGTTCACAGATTTAGCCGTGCGTGAGTAATTCCATCGTAGGCTTGCTAGACGGTAATGGGTTGGATGCGATTTATCATGTAATCGAGTTAGTTTTGTTAGGGTTTGATCCCTAGTATCCACTATGTTCTGAGATTGATGTTGCTATGACTTTGCTATGCTTAATGCTTGTCACTAGGGCCCGAGTGCCCTGATTTCAGATCTAAACCTATTATGTTTTCATGAATATATGTGAGTTCTTGATCCTATCTTGCAAGTCTATAGTCACCTACTACGTTTTATGATCCGGCAACCCCGAAGTGACAATAGTCGGGACCACTCCCGATGATGACCGTAGTTTGAGGAGTTCATGTATTCACCATGTGTTAATGCTTTGGTCCGGTAGTCTATTAAAAGGAGGCCTTAATATCCCTTAGTTTCTGCTAGGACCCCGCTACCACGGGAGGGTAGGACAAAAGATGTCATGCAAGTTCCTTTCCATAAGCACGTGTGACTATATTCGAAATACATGCCTACATTACATTGATGAATTGGAGCTAGTTCTGTGTCACCCTCTGTTATGACTGTTACATGATGAACCACATCCGGCATAATTATCTATCACCGATCCAATGCCTACGAGTTTTCCATATATTCTCTATCACCGTTGCCACTACTATCATATTACTTTGCTACTAAACACTATGCTGTAGATATTAAGTTTCCAGGTGTGGTTGAATTGACAACTCAACTGCTAATACTTGAGAATATTCTTTGGCTCCCCTTGTGTCGAATCAATAAATTTGGGTTGAATACTCTACCCTCGAAAACTATTGCGATCCCCTATACTTGTGGGTTATCAAGACTATTTTCTGGCACCGTTGCCGGGGAGCATAGCTCTATTCTTTGAGTCACTTGGGATCTATATCTGCTGGTCACTATGAAGAACTTGAAAGACGCGAAAACAAAAATTTATCCCTCAACTACGAGGGGAGGTAAGGATCTGCCATCTAGCTCTGCACTTGATTCACCTTCTGTTTTGAGTAAGCTTGCGACACCTAAACCTGCTTCTACTATTGATTCTGATATGTCGCATATTATTGATGATGCCACTTCTACTATGCATGATACTTATGATGAAACTACTTCTATGCTTGATACTACTGTGCCACTTGGTGAATTTCTTGATGAACAAATTGCTAGGGCTAGAGAGAATGAAATTATTGAAACAGATAATATTAATGAAAGTGATGATGAAGGCTCTCCTAAAAAATATGAATTGCCTGTTGTGCCTGAGGGCTATGTTATGGATGAAGAAACTAAAAGAGACTTTCTTGCATGCAATGATAGAAGTGATCTTAAGAAACTATTAAATAAGCTTAAAAAAACTCTGAATGCTAGAATGAATATGATCCTGCTGAGGATTATGAATTCTCTATTGATCCTGATATAATTACTTTGGTTGAATCTGATCCTTTTTATGGCTATGAATCTGAAACTATTGTGGCACATCTTACTAAATTAAATGATATAGCCACCATGTTCACTAATGATGAGAGAACTCGCTACTTTTATATCTTTAAAATATTTCCGTTCTCATTAAAGGGTGATGCTAAGATATGGTTTAATTCTCTTATCCTGGTTGTGTGCGTAGTCCCCAGGATATGATTTATTACTTCTCTGCTAAATATTTCCCTGCTCATAAGAAACAAGCTTCCTTAAGGGATATATATATAATTTTGTGCAAATTCAAGAAGAGAGTCTCCCACAAGCTTGGGGGAGGCTTCTCCAATTACTTAATGCTTTGCCTGATCATCCTCACAAGAAAAATGAAATACTTGATATGTTTTATAATGGACTAACCGATGCTTTTAGAGATTACCTGGATAGTTGTGCTGGTTATGTTTTCAAGGAAAGAACACCAGATGAAGCTGAAATTCTATTGAATAATATGTTGACAAATGAAAATAATTGGACACTTTCTGAGCGAGCTCCTAAGCCTATTCCTAAACCAACTCCGAAGAAAAGAGGTGTTCTATTTCTGAGCCGTGAAGATATGCAAGAGGGCAAAGAAACCCATGAAAGAAAAGGGTATTAAAGTTGAAGATGTTAAGAATTTACACCCTATTGAAGAAATACATGGTCTTAATTTACCGCTTGTTGAAGAAATATATGGTTTTAATCCATCACCTATTGAAGAAACACATGGTATTGATAACCCGACACAGGTAGTAAAGGTAAATTCTCTCTATAGATATGATAAAGCTGAAATCCCATTTACTAAGTTTGCTGGCCAATGTTTGGATGAGTTTGATAACTTTATGGTTAAGCAAGAAGACTTCAATGCTTATTTTGGTAGACAATTGAAACAAAATGCTTATATGATTGAACACGTGGGTGATTATATGTCTAGAGTTAAAGGCGAACTTAAACTCGTTAGTAAACATGCTTCTATGGTTACCACTCAGGTACAACAAGTACTTAAAGCTCAGAATGATTTGCTCAATGAATGAAATGGTAAGAAAAATGATAATGCTATTAGAGTTATGTCTAGAGGTGGTAAAATGACTCAGGAACCTTTGTATCCTAAAGGCCACCCTAAGAGAATTGAGCAAGATTCTCAGATAAATAATATAGATGCACCTAGTCCTTCTAAGAGGAAGAAAAAGAAAAATGATAGGGCTTTGCATGCTTCTAGTGAACCTGTTGTTGACACACCTGAGAATCCCAATGATATTTCTATTTCCGATGTTGAAACACAATCTGGTAATCAACATGAAACTAGTGATAATGTTAATAATGATGTTCATGTTGCTGCTCAACCTAGTAATGACAATGATGTAGAGATTGAACCTGCTGTTGATCTTGATAACCCACAATCAAAGAATCAACGTTATGATAAGAGAGACTTTGTTGCTAGGAAACACGGTGAGGAAAGAGAGCCTTGGGTTCAGAAACCCATGCATTTTCCTCCTAAGCCATCCAAGAAAAAGGATGATGAGGATTTTGAGCGCTTTATTGAAATGATCAGACCTATCTTTTTGCGTATGCGTTTGACTGATATGCTTAAAATGAATCCTTATGCTAAGTACATGAAAGATATTGTTACTAATAAAAGAAAGATATTGGAAGCTGAAATTTCCACCATGCTTGCTAATTATACTTTTAAGGGAGGAATACCAAAGAAACTTGGAGATCCGGAGTACCAACTATACCATGCTCCATTAAAAGAAACTATGTTAAAACTGCTTTATGTGATCTTGGAGCCGGTGTTAGTGTTATGCCTATCTCTTTATATCGTAGACTTGATTTGAATAAGTTGACACCTACTGAAATATCTTTGCAAATGGCTGATAAATCAACTGCTATACCTGTCGATATTTGTGAGGATGTGCCTGTTGTGGTTGCAAATGTTACTATTTTAACGAACTTTGTTATTCTTGATATTCCCGAGGACGATAGTATGTCTATTATTCTTGGAAGACCTTTTTTGAATACTGCAGGGGCTGTTATTGATTGCAACAAAGGCAATGCCACTTTTCATGTTAATGGTAATGAGCATACGGTACACTTTCCGAGGAAACAACCTCAAGTCCACAGTATCAATTCTATTGGAAAAATTCCATCGATTATTTTTGGAGGTTTTGAATTTCCTCTTCGTACTGTCAAGAAGAAATATGATATTCTTATTGTTGGGGATGTGCATATCCTTGTTGAGGTAACAGAGTGTCATTTGAAATTTCTCCGGTTTCATGTTACTCGAAATGAGTTTGTTAACAAGACTTGATCAACCTTATTAGTGGATTCCTTTTGATGAGCATGAGATGGATGCAATTAGAAAGCACAACCTTCTGTACCCTCCTTTTACTTTCTGTTATTTAGTTGAAATAAAGTAAAAATAGTATTTTCTGTCAGTTTTCTGAATTATCCGTGCAATATAAAAATACCCCGAAAATAAAAGTTCTCCAAATGCCCTGCCAATTTAATATGATTTTTTCTGGAATATTTGAGAATGTTTGGCACTGAGAACACAGCAGGGGGAGCAAGCACCTGGCCACGAGGGTCCAGGGCACGCCCACCCCCCTGGGCGCGCCCCCTGCCTCGTGGGTCCATGATGGCTTCCCTCCACTTATTCCTGCACCCACACACTTCTTCTTCCTCCCAAAAAAATCGCCATCCAGCTCAAGCACGAGTTCTAGCTCATTTTGCTGCGATTTTCGATCTCCTTGCTCAAAGCACCTCTCATAAAACTGCTTTGGGGGATTGTTCCTTGGTATGTGACTCCCCCATTGGTCCAATTAGTTTTTGTTCTAGTGCTTTATTCATTGCAAATTTGTGCTGCCTAGGTGACCATGTTCTTGAGCTTGCATGTCAAATTTATATGGTTCCAAGTAGTTCTAATGCATGATAAAGGTCCTAGGCACTTGTAGGAGTAGTTGCTATCAGTTTTGTTGAGCTTGATTCACTTTTATTTGAAGTCACTAAAAATTTCAGAATTTTTTCAGAAAATAATGAAGAGATTTTTGAGGGGCTCATCGAGCCGAAGCTCGAAAGAAAAGCAAAATCAAGAAGCAGAGAGGCCCAAATATAATCTGCCTCGCACCACGGAGGTTCGGTCGTGTGAATGGCCTTCCGATGATTTCTTGGGAGCAGCCGGGATTTATGATGATTTTTATGAAATGGCTAAGAATGCAGGCCTCACTGACTTCCTCCGTGACCAACGCGAACAGTATCTCTTACTCACCAATACTTTTGTGCAAAACTTCTACTATTATCCTAGGGAATCACCTCCTTCGGTAGAGTTTCATTTATATGATGTGGTTAAGAAGATGTCACTATATGAATTTTGCAGGGTTTGCAAAATACCTTTCGAGGGTAGCTTAGAGGAACCACATCGTAGAGATGTGGACGGGTTTATTGACACTATTACTGTAGAGGAAACTAGGAAAGTTTCCGATGCAAGAATCACTAGCATACATTTTCCTGTTTTACGCTACTTTGCAATATTTGCTAGTTGTTGCTTGATTGGTTGCGGAAACTATGGAAACCTTAGTGTTCCTGATATTATCATTGTGTTCCATGGTTTATTCCGTGATGACTCTGTTAGTATGGGTGGTATTATTGCCAAATGGTTAAGTCCAAACCGTACAAAGGGCCCCATCTTTGGAGGTGTCTATGTTTCACGCCTTGCTACATACTATAACATACCTATTAGGCACTATGAAAAGGAAGAAAATTTGATGCCTACTGTTTATTTAGATTATAAGAGTATGGTAGCGCATGATTTTATTGTAAAGAATAGGGAAAGGGAGCTTAAATACAAATTGTTCTTTGCTAAACATCATCCTGAGACTATTACCCTGCCTGCTCCTTCCTTGTTTGATTTATCTGCAGGCAAGTACCTTGTTCCGTTGGAGGCCATTCACGCCTATCGGAACCCTACATCAGCTGCAGAGCCAGAGCCGGAACCACAATTTGATCCTCCATGACAGTCGGATTACCAGTGGGATCCGGAGGTGGTTGCCAGCCAATGGCAATCTGAGTATCCATCATAGTATGACCCCAGTTACAACTTTGGATATCCGCCAGGCCAGCTGTGGCCATAGACCAACTTAGGCCAAAAGCCTAAGCTTGGGGGAGTACGTATTTCTCACCGACATTACATTCATGTTCACACACTCATTGCTAGATATCGGTGCTCATAATTTTTCATTGTATCATCCATGCTAGTTTATTTATTTTTTTATGCTTTCTTCTTGTGTGTTTAATAAACCTTAAGAAAAAGCAAAAAATAGTTGTAGTTTTTAGCTAGTTTTAATTTCCATGCTTGTAGTAGTAATTAAAAAGAAAACCCAAAAAGATTTCATGTTCTTCTTTTGCTTGTTGGGAGCTTCCCCGTGTAAATAGTTTTATTTCTTTTCTTTTCTTTGGGGGTCGATAGGAGAAGACCATAATTAAATTGTTAAATTGGCTCTTAATTATTGTTGATCTGACAGAAGAGCCCATATTGCCTTGTCTTCTCCTGTTTATTGAATGCTTGCAGATTCCAGCTTAGTCCAATGCACGTGCACTATTACTATTATTCACATCGTTCGGTCGTGCAAGTGAAAGGCTATTATGACGATATATGATGGAGTGATTGAGATGAGAGAAGCTGGTATGAACTCGACCTCTCTTGTTTTTGTAAATATGATTAGTTCATCATTCCTGATTCAGCCTATTATGAATAAACATGTTTGCAATGACAACTAGAGATTATAATTGCTTATGCCATGCTTAATTAGCTAGGAGCTTATAATGGTTTACCTTGCGTGCCGACATGCTATTAAAATGGTTGTGATGTGGTATGATGGGGTGGTATCCTCCTTTGAATGATTTAAGTGACTAGACTTGGCACATGTTCACGCATGTAGTTGAAACAAAATCAACATAGCCTCTACGATATTTATGTTCATGGTGCATTATATCCTATTCATGCTTGCATTCGGTGTTGATTAATTTTAATGCATGTTCATGACTGTTGTCGCTCTCTAGCTGGTCGCTTCCCAATCTTTTTCTAGCCTTCACCTGTACTAAGCGGGAATACTGCTTGTGCATCCAATCCCATAAACCCCAAAGTTATTCCATATGAGTCCACCATACCTACCTATATACGGTATCTACCTGCCGTTCCAAGTAAATTTGTATGTGCCAAACTCTAAACCTTCAAATAAGCATTCTGTTTTGTATGCTCGAATAGCTCATGTATCAACTAGGGCTGCCCGTATCTTCCATGTTAGGCGGGTTATTCTCAAGAGGAGTGGACTCCGCTCCCCACTCACGAGAAAATGGCTGGTCACCGGGATGCCCAGTCACATGCTTTATGCAAATCAAATCAAAATAATTGCAAACAAAACACCCCTGGGACTGTTGTTAGTTGGAGGCACTCGTTATTTCAAGCAAGCCATGGATTGATGCTTGTTGGTGGAGGGGGAGTATAAACTTTACCATTTTGTTTGGGAACCGCCTATAATGTGTGTAGCAGGGAAGATATCACCATCTCTTGGTTGTTATGTTGACAATGAAAGTATACCGCTCAAAATATTATTCACCTCTATTTCAAAACCGAGCTCTGGTGCCTCTACAAATCCCTGTTTCCCTCTGCGAAGGGCCTATCTATTTACTTTTATGTTCAGTCTCATCCTCTTATTAAAAAGCACCAGTTGGAGAGCACCGCTGTCATTTGCATTCATTACTGTTAGTTTACATTGAGTATGACTTGACTGGATCTCTTTCACCATGAATTACAATGTCTAGTCAGTCCTTGATCTTTAAAGGTGCTCTGCATTTATGTTTTGTGGTCTCAGAAAGGGCTAGCGAGATACCATCTTGTTATATCATATCATGATTGTTTTGAGAAAGTGTTGTCATCCGAGATTTATTATTATTGCTCGCTAGTTGATTATGCCATTGATATGAGTAAACATGAAACCTAAGTGTTATTTTGAATATGTTAGTTCATAATCTTTGCTGAAAACTTGAATGCTGGCTTTACATATTTACAACAACAAGAGCAAACAGAGTTTGTAAAAGTTTTTCTTTATCATTTTCAGTTTGTCAACTGAATTGCTTGAGGACAAGCAAAGGTTTAAGCTTGGGGGAGTTGATACGTCTCCATCGTATCTACTTTTTCAAACACTTTTGCCCTTGTTTTGGACTCTAACTTGCATGATTTGAATGGAACTAACCCGGACTGACGCTGTTTTCAGCAGAATTGCCATGGTGTTATTTATGTGCAGAAACAAAAGTTCTCGGAATGACCTGAAACTCCACAGAGATTATTTTTGGAAATAATAAAAAATACTGGCAAAGAATCAAGGCCAGGGGGGCCACACACTAGCCATGAGGGTGGGGGCGCGTCTGCCCCCCTGGGCGCGCCCCCTGCCTCGTGGGCCCCCTGGAGCTCCACCGACCTCAACTCCAACTCCATATATTCGTGTTCGGGGAGCAAAAAATCTGGGAAAAAGATTCATCGCGTTTTACGATACGGAGCTGCTGCCAAGCCCTAAACTCTCTCGGGAGGGCTGATATGGAGTCTGTTCGGGGCTCCGGAGAGGGGAATCCATCGCCATCATCATCATCAACCATCCTCCATCGCCAATTTCATGATGCTCACCGCCGTGCGTGAGTAATTTCATCGTAGGCTTGCTGGACGGTGATGGGTTGGATGAGATTTACCATGTAATCGAGTTAGTTTTGTTAGAGTTTGATCCCTAGTATCCACTATATAATTCTGGAGCGTTGTGAAAGGTTGTGTCGATGTGAGCCAACACGAATGCAGCACTAGTGCTCTGGAGCGGCGGTGACCTTTTTGGGCAGGAACGCGCACAGGTGTGGGACAGGCTTCTTGGTGGACCAGGTTAGTCAGACGCGGGCGTGCCTGCGGTCTGGGCCCTCCCAATCGCCCACCCTCCTAGTTTGTCTCTGGTTTGCAGGAAAAGTGCTTCCGGACCGACGAACGGACCGATGCAGGCCCCCGTTGGATGGCAAAACACATCCGGGCTGTTCGGTGCAGTGCAGGCCGTTTGAAGGTCGGTGTTGGAGATGCCCTTACTGCTTATCAAAACACAGTTTATCCTAATCCATTAGACACCTCGAGCTGGAGCATTTCTCTGTCCTAGTCCAAAAGATCAATAATGCTAAACCTACCCCACAGATTACTTGCTTTAAACATACTCTCCTTTCTTTGCCCTAGTCCAAAAGATCAATAATGCTAAACCTACCACACGGATTACTTGCTTTTAACATACTGGGAGGAGGGTGGTGCCGGCTCGTCATCGGCCGCGTCCTCCATTGGGACGTCCACACAGCCGGCCTCCGTTTGTCAGCCGGCTGAAATGGCGGCGATCTCCTGTTTATGCTCGAACGAGAGGCTATCCAAGACGGCTTTGGAATTCGAGGAGGCCATGGCGGGCATGATTCAGAGAGGAGCAGATGATGATGTATGCGGCAATGGCTGGGCCTGCGGCTTATATAGCGGGTTGATGGTAGGGCAACGGTCGAGGTGATTAATAGTGGGCGGCAGACGGACGAACGGGTGGCATCGGCCCACCATTCCTCAGTAACTGCACACATGTTTAAAGTAGGCAGGCGGATGAACATGATGTTTGTTTGAACGTGGGGCAGTCGCATGCATCGGGAAGGGTGACGCTCTCGGCCAGTGCGTCGTTGTAATTCTGGAGCGTTGTGAAAGGTTGTGCCGATGTGAGCCAACACGAATGCAACACTGGTGCTCTGGAGCAGCGGTGACCTTTTTGGGCGGGAACGTGCGCAGGTGTGGGACAGGCTTTTTGGCAGACCAGGTTAGTTAGACGCGAGCGTGGCAGTGGTCCGAGCCCTCCCAAGCCCCCGCCCTCCTAGTTTGTCTCTGGTTTGCAGGAAAAGTGCTTCCGGACCATCGAACGGACCGATGCAGGCCCCCGTTGGATGGCAAAACATGTCCAGGCTGTTCGGTGTAGTGCAGGCTGTTTGAAGGTCGGTGTTGGAGATACCCTTACTGCTTATCAAAACACAGTTTATCCTAAGCCATTAGACACCTCGAGCTGGAGCATTTCTCTGCCCTAGTCCAAAACATCAATAATGCTAAACCTACCACACGGATTACTTGCTTTTAACATACTCTCCTTTCTCTGCCTAGTCCAAAAGATCAATAATTCTAAACCTACCACACGGATTACTTGCTTTTAACATACTGGGAGGAGGGTGGTGCCGGCTAGCCATCGGCCGCGTCCTCCATTGGGACGTCCACACAGCCGGCCTCCGTTTGTCAGCCGGCTGAAATGGCGACGATCTCCTATTTTTGCTCGAACGAGAGGCTATCCAAGACGGCTTTGGAATTCGAGGAGGCCATGGCGGGCATGATTCAGAGAGGAGGAAGGGAGCGGATGATGATGGATGCAGCTATGGTTGGGCCTGCGGCTTATATAGCGGGTTGATGGCAGGGCAACGGCCGAGGTGATTAATAATGGGCGGTAGACGGACGAACAGGTGGCATCGGCTCACCATTCCTTAGTAACATGTTTAAAGTAGGTAGGCGGATGAACATGCCGTTTGTTTGAACATGGGGCAGTCGCATGCACCGGAAGGGTGACCCTCTTGGCCAGTGCGTCGTTTTAATTCTGGAGCATTGTGAAAGGTTGTGTCGATGTGAGCCAACATGAATGCAGCACTGGTGCTCTGGAGTGGTGGTGACCTTCTTGGGCGGGAACACGTGCAGGTGTGGGACAGGCTTTTGGGCGGACCAGGTTAGTCAGACACGGGCGTGGCAGCGGTCCGGGCCCTCCCAAGCCCTCGTCCTCCTAGTTTGTCTCTGATTTGCAGGAAAAGTGCTTCCGGACGATCGAATGGACCAATGCAGGCCACCGTTGGATGGCAAAACATGTCCGGGTTGTTCGGTGTAGTGCAGGCCGTTTGAAGGTGGGTGTTGGAGATGCCTTTACTTCTTATCAAAACACAGTTTATCCTAAGCCATTAGACATCTCGAGCTGGAGCATTTCTCTGCCCTAGTCCAAAAGATCAATAATGCTAAACCTACCATACGGATTACTTGCTTTTAACATACTCTCCTTTCTCTGCCCTAGTCCAGAAGATCAATAATGCTAAACCTACCACACGGATTACTTGCTTTTAACATACTCTCATTTCTCTACCCTAGTCCAAATGATCAATAATGCTAAACCTACCACACGGATTACTTGCTTTTAACATACTGGGATGAGGGTAGTGCCGCGTCGTCATCGGCCGCGTCCTCCATTGGGACATCCACACAGCCGACCTCCGTCTGTCAGCCGACTGAAATGGCGGCGATCTCCTATTTTTGCTCGGACGAGAGGCTGTCCAAGACGGCTTTGGAACTCGAGGAGGCCATGGCGGGCATGATTCAGAGAGGAGGAAGGGAGCGGATGATGATGGATGCAGCTATGGCTGGTCCTGCGGCTTATATAGCGGGTTGATGGCAGGGCAACGGCCGAGGTGATTAATAGTGGGCGGCAGACGGACGAACGGGTGGCATCAGCTCACCATTCCTCAGTAACTGCACACATGTTTAAAGTAGGCAGGCGGTTGAACATGTTGTTTGTTTGAACGTGGGGTAGTCGCATGCACTAGGAAGGGTGACACTTTGGCCAGTGCGTCGTTGTAATTCTGGAGCGTTGTGAAAGTTTGTGTCGATGTGAGCCAACATGAATGCAGCACTGGTGCTCTAGAGCGGCGGTGACCTTTTTGGGCGGGAACGCGCGCATGTGTGGGATAGGCTTTTCGGCAGACCAGGTTTGTTAGACGCGGGCGTGGCAGCGGTCCGGGCCCTCCCAAGCCCCCGCCCTCCTAGTTTGTCTCTGGTTTGCAGGATTAGTGCTTCCGGACCGTCGAACGGACCGATGGAGGCCCCCGTTGGATGGCAAAACACGTCCGGGCTGTTCGGTGCAGTGAAGGCCGTTTGAAGGTCGGTGTTGGAGACGCCCTTACTGCTTATGAAAACACAGTTTATCCTAGGCCATTAGACACCTCGAGCTAGAGCATTTCTCCGCCCTAGTCCAAAAGATCAATAATGCTAAACCTACCACATGGATTACTTGCTTTTAATATACTCTTCTTTCTCTGCCCTAGTCCAAAAGATCAATAATGCTAAACCTACCACGCGGATTACTTGCTTTTAACATAATGGGAGGAGGGTGGTGCCGGCTCGTCATCAGCCGCGTCCTCCATTGGGACGTCAACACAGTCGGCCTTCATCTGTCAGCCGGCTGAAATGGCGGCGATCTCCTGTTTTTGCCCGAACGAGAGGCTGTCCAAGACGGCTTTGGAATTCGAGGAGGCCATGGCGGGCATGATTCAGAGAGGAGGAAGGGAGCGGATGATGATGGATGCATCTATGGCTGGGCCTGCGGCTTATATAGCAGGTTGATGGCAGGGCAACGGCCGAGGTGATTAATAGTGGGCGGCAGACGGACGAACGGGTGGCATCAGCTCACCATTCCTCGGTAACTGCACACATGTTTAAAGTAGGCAGGCAGATGAACATGCTGTTTGTTTGAACGTGAGGCAGTCGCATGCACCGGGAAGGGTGGCGCTCTCGGCCAGTGCGTCGTTGTAATTCTGGAGCATTGTGAAAGGTTGTGTCGATGTGAGCCAACACGAATGCAGCACTAGTGCTCTGGAGCGGTGGTGACCTTTTTGGGCGGGAACGCGCACAGGTGTGGGACAGGCTTTTTGGCGGACCAGGATAGTCCGACGCGGGCGTGGCAGCGGCCCGGGCCCTCCCAAGCCCCCGCCCTCCTAGTTTGTCTCTGGTTTGTAGGAAAAGTGCTTCCGGACCGTCGAACGGACCGATGCAGGCCCCCGTTGGATGGCAAAACATGTCTGGGTTGTTCGGTGCAGTGCAGGCCGTTTGAAGGTCGGTGTTGGAGATGCCCTTACTGCTTATCAAAACACAGTTTATCCTAAGCCATTAGACACCTCGAGCTGGAGCATTTCTCTGCCCTAGTCCAAATTATCAATAATGCTAAACCTACCACACAGATTACTTGCTTTTAACATACTCTCCTTTCTCTGCCCTAGTCCAAAAGATCAATAGTGCTAAACCTACCACACAGATTACTTGCTTTTAACATACTGGGAGGAGGGTGGTGCCGGCTAGTCATCGGCCGCGTCCTCCATTGGGACGTCCACACAGTCGGCCTCCGTTTGTCAGCCAGCTGAAATGGTGGCGATCTCCTGTTTTACCTCGAATGGGAGGTTGTCCAAGACGGCTTTGGAATTCAAGGAGGCCATGGCGGGCATGATTCAGAGAGGAGGAAGGGAGTGGATGATGATGGATGCAGCTATGGCTGGGCCTGCGGCTTATATAGCGGGTTGATGGCAGGGCAACAGCCGAGGTGATTAATAGTGGGCGACAGACGGACGAACGGGTGGCATCGGCTCACCATTCCTCAGTAACTGCACACATGTTTAAAGTAGGCAGGCGGATGAACATGTTGTTTGTTTAAACGTGGGGCAGTCGCATGCACCGGGAAGGGTGACGCTCTCGGCCAGTGCGTCGTTGTAATTCTGGAGCATTGTGAAAGGTTGTGTCGATGTGAGCCAACATGAATGCAGCACTGGTGCTCTGGAGTGGCAGTGACCTTTTTGAACGGGAATGCGCGTAGGTATGAGACATGCTTTTTGGTGGACCAGGTTAGTCAGGCGCGGGCGTGGCAGCGGTCTGGGCCCTCCCAAGCCCCCGCCCTCCTAGTTTGTCTTTGGTTTGCAGGAAAAGTGCTTCCGAACCATCGAACGGACCGATGGAGGCCCCCGTTGGATGGCAAAACACGTCCGGGCTGTTCGGTGCAGTGCAGGCCGTTTGAAGATCGGTGTTGGAGATGCCCTTACTGCTTGTCAAAACACAGTTTATCCTAAGCCATTAGACACCTCGAGCTAGAGAATTTCTCTGCCCTAGTCCAAAAGATCAATAATGCTAAACTTACCACAAGGATTACTTGCTTTTAACATACTCTCTCCCCCCACCCCCATTAATCCTAAACCAACTTGAACTAGAAAAATGAAATTGGTCTAGTTCTGGTGATGTTAATTACATAAACTATGTTTGATAAATAATAGTGTTTTATGTGTTCTTGAGTTATTATGTATGAAATTGTGCTGATGATATATTATTTCTCCTAATTAACTTCAACTAGAACAATGAAAGATGCTTAGACATAATACTAGTAGACTCACAATATATAAATCACATACACACACAGGCTCAACGACGGGCGTGGCGTGCCGCCGGCCATTTTGCCTTGTAAGGCCTTCTTTGGTTTGGAGGATTTTTGTAGGAATTTCATAGGATAGGATTTTTATAGGAAAAATCCTTTAGAGCCCTTTGGTTTGTAGGAACGGAATCCTATTCCTATGGAGGAATTCTTCCTATCCTCCACATTTTATAGGAAAAATCCTTTAGAGCCCTTTGGTTTGGAAGATGGGCAGCGGCCGAAAATTAGCGCGTATTTTCCTGCACTGGTTGATTTTGGTTCCTTGTTCGATTTCTTGAGCATGCATTTGGCCGAAGGAACAAAACAACGTCAGAATTGTAGGTTTCCTTGTGCGGATGGATTGTGTTCCCCAACTGTTGATGTGATTCTGTTGCGGCTGCTGTTCTACTGGAAGGCATTCTGTTGCCGTCCTGATGAACTGGAATGTTGATTTGGAGCATCTTGTTCGTCTGGTTTTACTGGCTGAGCTGGAACCATAAACGAGCGAACTTGTTCATTTGTTGCATTGGATATCTGTATTAGGTTGCTGAAATGGTAGTTTAGTTATTTGCTGCTGCAAATTAGTGGACGTGCTCTCGCCTAGTTTGGAGGTTTTTCTTAGAATCAACTCTAGATCTTGGCAATTTGGATGCAGATGGTTTGATTTTTTTTACTAGGGAACTGTTATAAGAAACAAAACATAACTGAAATAGGACCCTCTTAGTTGGCAAACGATTCGCTGGGAGGAGGTGGACCGGTGGGGATGTAAATGGCAAATAAGTGGCGTCCATAAGTCCCGTTTAGTCAGTTTTAGCTACCTTCATAGTTCATTTTCCAAATTAAATGGCATGTCACCATGATGGAGACAATGGCGCGACAAGGAGCAGAGCGGTTGTAGGTAGTTCGGCGGCGTTGTAGGTAGTTCGACGGCGCGACAACGAGTTTCAGGATCATTTTTTCAGTTTTTATGCTGCTGAAAATTTATGCAATGGAGCGCATAGTTCTGAAAACTCATAGGTGTGTTTCTGAATTTTTGGGGCATGCAGTTTCTGTAGGATCCCCTTGTTTCATTTTTCTGAAGCTCATAGTTTATGTTGTGATACAAATTTGTGCACTGGATCCCCTTCTGCTGAAAATTTGTGCACTGGATCCCATTTGTGTGTTTCTGAATTTCCGGAGCACGCAGTTTCTGTAGGATCCTCTTTGTTTTATTTTTTCTGGAGCTCATAGTTTATGTTGTGATGCAGAGAGAACTTAAAGTTGCAGGATCCCATTTTTGTGTTAGTTTCTGAATTTTTGCAGCTCATCATAGCGGTGCTCTGACGTAGGGAGATGCTCTCGTCGTCGGCGCCGAGGTGGATGGTGTAGATGATATAGGTGGTGTAGATGGTAGATGTGCAGTAGGGATTTGGATGTTGCAGATCTAGTGTTGCAGAATTGTTTATTTGACTTCTGGAATACGCTGCTGGAGCTCATGCTATCCCCTTGCTGTGCTGTAGCTGATACTATCTTTTCTGAATGTTTGTAGCTCAAAACTTCTGTAGCATTTTTTTACTTGGAAGTTAGTGATGCAAGATTTTGATGTGTTGTACGGAATTAGTGGTACAGACTTGATGTGCTACATGAAACTAGTGATGCAGGATTTTTCTTTTTAGTTCAAAGCTTCTGTAGCTCATGCAGTTATCCAGTTTGTAGTCTTAGAGAAACATATATGTAGTTTCAGAGAGGGAAGGAAACATATATGTAATTTTAGAGAAACAGTAGCTAAATTTCAGAGAAACTTACCTTTCTGAAACTAGTTTGTAGGTTATGTCTGTAGCTTATATTTCTGAAACTACAGGAATGTTTGTACTGCTAGCTTATAGCACAGGGAACTCAGTTTTTTGCTTCTGAAACTACATATATCTTTTCTCTGAAATTTAGCTACTGTTCCAATACTTTTCCATGATTTTTTAGCTCATGTTTATCTGAAGTTAGTTGGATTAACTAATGTTCTTTCAAACCTGCATTTTATCTGCAGTTATATATGCAATCTTCAACTTTTGCTTCAATACTTTTCATTCTCTGATAAGTAGATATGCATTGCTGATAGTTTTCATGTTTTCATTTTTGCTCTTGTTTTGCAGCATGCCTATCTTCCAAACTCGTTGGTCGGCAAAGCAGCTGCGCGGAATATTAATCGTTTCCCATGTTTTTTGTATTTCTGCCTTTTCTATGCTCGGGACACGAGGTCGTTGCTCAATTTTCGGACATTCGTATCACCGAAGCTTTTCAAGCACCCTCAAAACACTCTCAACTCAGCCGAAGAGTTTCATAAACTACTGAGAAGCTCGTAGAAGATGACAATCGGAACAGAAGCTCGCTAGCTTAGTTTTTATTTTTTATTTTGTGAGTCCATGTGTCCGAAACATCCATTTATGTAACTGAAAACAACAAGTATCATGCTGGAGCTACCTAGATGTTTTTTGTTGAACTCAAGATTGGAGCATCTATCATGCTGGGCATGTCCTTTTTCTTTTTCTTTTTTAGTTTGTTTTGAAATGCTGGAGCATCATCCATGATGATTTATGCTGACCCATGTGAATGTGAACTAGAGATTGATGGAGAGTTGGCAATGAAAATGACAGGCATTTTTTGCAGCTTGGTATATTTTTGTTTTCATTGGGTTTTTTTGTGCTGAAACAGTGAAATCACACTTCATGTGCCATGTATATTTACTGGGATTATATTGCTGAAACAGTTCATTTTTTAACTGAAGCCATCTTGCATCATCATGTATGTATGTAAATTACTGGAGGGAGGACAAAATGTGCTTAGCAATACTGGGAATATGTCAACATATGCTGAAAGCATCATTCATGTTCTGGATCAGACCTCAAAAACCTGTTCAATACACAAGATGTTTCAAGTACTGGAAACATGTTTTGTCGTAACATGAAAACAAAAATAGTGTAAGAAGGACAAAATGAAGAAAACAACAAATTCAAAACTATTTCAAGATACAAAATGTGAGCCTTTCTTGCCTGTTTTCTTGCAGGATAGTGCTATGTTTTCCTCTGTTTCAGGCACACATAGGTATCAATTTCAGTCACACATAAGAATATGAGATCTTTTTATTTCCTCTGTTTTCCCGTAACATAGTTTTTGCAAAATGGAAATATATCTTAAATGCATCATCAATGTTGCAAAATAGAAACTATGAATGTTTTTTCCTCAAGCACAATGTGAGGCTCAAAAGAAAATCAAAAACATTTTATGGAGCATTTTTTCCTATAGGTTGAGTTGCATTGCTTGGGCACTTCTCGGAGCATTTGTCATCACCGCTCTCAAGTACACACAGTTTGGTACAGCATGTCCAACCTCTGAGCAAAATTGACATTTATGTGGTGCTGCCACTGCCTCTGTCGCAGCTTTGAGTGGTCTACATGTCTACACAAGCCGCTTGCTGGTGTTGCTTGCTTCTGTTGCAATGATCTCCGATGTGCTACTTGTTTCCGGTTTATCAGCTGTTCTAGCATGCACACACCCAAAGACCCTCTTGATCATTACGACATCCTCTCGCTTCTGTCCCTTCTTCTGGCTGTACTTTGTTGAAGATATATGTGTCCCGAAACCCAACTTGAAGGCATAGTCATTGTAGAATTTCTTTGCATCCTGAATTGTGTCAAAGACCATGCCAACATAGGGTGGTAGTGGCTGCGATGAAACATCTCCATCATCTGAATCATCTTGCATTGCATCATCAGCATGCAACAAACCATCTGAATCTTCATTATCATGGACAGAGAAGTTCCCTTGGACATAGCTTCCTTCCCCTTCAGTCGCAGCTTCCTGAAATGAGGCACAAGTTTTTATTTTTGTAAAATATAGCAGATGTTGTGCAACAATCACTTTTTTTCATCTACAAGGCATCAAGAGTTATATTTGTTGTTTCAGAATTTTCAGAATTGCCGGAATTTCAGAATTTCATCTACAATGCATCAATAGATACATGGCCTAGATAGATACATGGCATCAAAGTTGTATTTTGTTGTTTCAGAAATTCATGCAATCCATGCCATTCATAAACAAAATTGAAACCAGAGACAACAACTAGCTATGTGTTTCTGCTGTTGATAAACAACAAAAATGAGATGTTTCAGATACATGTTGCAGAGATACAAGAAAGGGGCAGGGGTTTAGGGTTGTGCCTTGGCTTCACCCACATAATTCTAAAACTTTTTTTTAGCTGCCACACGCATGAATCCAAACAGCCCGCTTCTGATAAATAGGATCTACAACAGTTACAGTGACACGCAGCTCAGGGATTAAGATTCGGAAACTTACACAGCTGCCTTGATTTGATCTTGTCGAAGGAAGCCCCCCGGCGGCGGTCGGAGCTGAGAACGACGGCCACGGTTGTCCTTGAAGCAGGGGACCGCGGCTTGCTCGATTTGCGTCGGATCCCAGCGTGCGCCGCGCGATTTGGTGCGCCATTGTGCTGCAGGATTTTCCGTCGACGGCCTCAGTCCCTGTAGCGCCCCGGCAGCAGCGTTTTCACGGTGGCGGGGGCTGGCGCTGCGCGCAGCGCATGTGTGTCTGGATGGCGGACATGGTTTTTTGTTTCTGAAACAGAGCGGTTGCTGCAGGAATAGTCACGTGCACGATAGTTGGATCGGACGGTTGTCAGGACGCGTATCGGACGGTGGTACAGGCGGCGGATGTTTTCAAAACAACCACCGACCGACGCGTAGCGGCCGCCTTATTTTATCCCTGAAAGAAAAAGCAAGGAACCTGATTTATTTTATCATCTTTTGTCGACTCTACCGTTTGTTTGAAAAGAAAATGTATTTTCATCACTTGCAAAAAAAAATGTATTTTCATGACTGCAATCAGTAGGCTCGACACGTTGGTTCAGCTTCAGGTTCAGGTTAGCTGAAAGTAAAAAAAAGGTTCAGGTTCATGTACACGGCGGTCACGACATGGAGACAGCGAAACGCAAGACATCGTCTAGTTAGTACAGGAGATCTCTTTGCAGTAGGTGGGGGTCGCCGTCGGAGAGGATTGAGGCCACATCGTCTTCTCCTCATCTTCTTCCCCATCTTCCATCCATCAGGTACGCCGCCGCCGCCTTCTCCCTCTTCTTCCTCCTCCCCAAGATTTGCATCTCCCTTCTACTCGTCAAGCTAAATTCAGCCCCCAATCTCTTCCTGATGACCAACCCCATCCAAAGCTCAGCGCAATCCAGATTATCCACCCGTCGCCTCTGGTGGCACTAGCCTAGAAGAATCAAGATCCATCTTTTACCGGTTTCTTAGAGTCTACACCTCAATTTTGATCGAGCTACGCAGCACTGAATCTGATATAGCGACGCGATTGTCAACCATGTCTGCGAAATTCACTTTCCTTGGTCTCGGTGTTGCAGATAGGCCATGGCTTCCACCGTCCCCTTCTCGCCGGCCAAGGTCCAGATGCTCAAGGCGACCAACTGCCACGGCCACGCGGCCTTCGGCAGCTGTTTCGCCGTCCCAAGAACCGGGCCAAAGCAGCGTTCCCTGGCCGTCAGGGTCAGCAGCGAGCAGGAGGCGGCCGCCGCCGTCAGGGCGCCGTCGGGGAGGAGCATCGAGGAGTGCGAGGCCGACGCCGTCGCCGGGAGATTCCCTGCCCCCGCGGCGTTTGTCAGACCAAAGGCCCCCGATGGCACGCCTGAGATCAGGCCTCTTGTAAGCTCCAATCTGATTTTTGCAATGTTGCTCGTGTACATTGCAGTTGCAGGAAACTGAATCGGAGGCATGTTTGATGTGTGTTCAGGACATGGCAAAGCGCCCTCGTCGCAACCGCAGGTCGCCAGCTCTTAGGGCTGCATTCCAGGAGACAACCATCTCGCCCGCTAATTTGGTGCTCCCATTGTTCATCCACGAAGGTTGCCTTGAAATCTACTTGCTTGAATGCTGGACCATTTGAGATTTGGTATATCAAGGTTATTTTTATGTGATGATTTGCAGGGGAAGAGGATGCTCCAATTGGCGCCATGCCCGGGTGCTTTAGGCTTGGATGGCAGCATGGGCTTCTTGATGAGGTATTGCAAGTACTGCAAATTTACCTCTTTTATTTTCTAAGATTTGGATCAGATTTGTCATCTATGTTTGATGAATTTGATGGAACTCTAAATATGTGTTTATTTCCTTGTCACTTGGATAGTGGGTTGCACTTGGACCAATAGTCTTAGGTAGCAATCAGTATTCAGAGCTGATGTAATGTCATCCATACAACCACTCTTATATGCAGGTGTATAAGGCACGCGATGTTGGTGTTAACAGCTTTGTGCTCTTTCCAAAGGTTCCCGATGCATTGAAGGTATTTGAAAAATATGACTGATCATTTGCCACGCTCTTGTATTTGTGCCTTGGAATGACTTGAATGCTTTATTCCTTAGTCTCCAACAGGAGTTGAAGCATACAATGACAATGGTTTGGTTCCACGAACAATTCGCCTGCTCAAGGATAAGTTCCCTGATATTGTAAGTTTGTTTCCCTCATTCATTGTGTATTGTCGTTTGCATCAATGCTACCAATTTCTTTGCTTCTAATCATATGACGAATTTAGATTGTTTACACGGATGTTGCTTTGGACCCGTATTCATCTGATGGACATGATGGCATCGTGAGGGAAGATGGTAATGAAAATGATGGCATTATTATCTTACACTTTCCAGAGGGTCATATGTGCATGATATGCTGATCTGCTTGTATCCTGAGTTGCTGATAGCATTAGAAATATGCTAGCTAGTTCAAAAATATTGTTGCCAGTCTCCTGGTATGAAGGTCACACCACACTGGATGTGGGCATACGGCCAAGAAACTATCATCCTAGTTCCCGATAAGTATTGTTGGCCAGTTTGGTTTTGTATGAGCCTGAGATGCTATGGTTTTTATGACATCACTTTGATTGTCCAGATTTGATTTTCTAAAAGTATTACTGGACCACTTGATTACTGCTAGGAGCCTGAGATACTGTGTGCCTGCACAGTCAACAGCTTAATCAAGTTGTTAGTTTTGTCACGTGGCACCGAAACTATAATTTCCTAAAAATAATTTTTAAATATGCTGCACAAATGTATTTCGTCACAAGAATCTCGTTGGGTGCTTCCCAGATCATCGAAATTAGGCAAAAAATGAAAATGTGCATTCCGTAGTGTTTAAACCTGCAGGAATTGGTTGGCTCCTGTAGCTTTTTGTATCCCTATTGAATGACGATAAACTGATTACTAGTGCAAAAAGGTACTTAAATTATAAGCTTAGCTGTTCAGTGGTCATGCCCATGTTTAGAATTTGGAATTACAGTACAAGCAGTTTTCATTACTATTTTTTTGTCCAAACAACTGATGGACTTAGATGTTTATCAGAAGGCACAAGTTACGTACAAACTTCTGTCCAGCTAATTGTGATTTGTTTCAATCCCATCAGGAGTAATTCTGAACGATGAAACAGTATATCAGTTGTGCAAACAGGCAGTTTCACAGGTCCATCTCTTCTCTTGGTACTATGTGTTGGATTTGGTTGATGAGTATGCAACTGTTCACTAACATAAACTTGTTCCATGAACTAAATAGGCACGTGCTGGTGCCGATGTAGTTAGTCCTAGTGACATGATGGATGGTCGTGTTGGAGCAATCCGTTCTGCTTTGGATGCTGAGGGTTTCAATGATGTCTCCATCATGTCCTATACTGCAAAGTACATACCTATACCATTCATGGCATCATAGTATTTCTGTTATCCTATTCTTTTACATTACGTCTTTGTTATGTGACTGATGCATCCGCAATATATGTTTTTTGCAGGTACGCCAGTTCATTTTACGGGCCATTCCGAGAAGCTTTAGATTCAAATCCACGATTTGGGGATAAGAAAACGTACGGAGCTGACAGTAACGCTACTCTATTGATTTTCATCCTGTGTACAGTTTAATTGCTCAATGTTATCTAAATGTCTTGCCCCTTTTCGTTCTGAAGCTATCAGATGAACCCAGCTAACTACAGGGAAGCCCTTCTAGAAACTGCAGCAGATGAGGCCGAAGGGGCTGATATCCTTCTAGTAATTCTCTTGCTTATTATTCGGTGCTGTATTACCAAAGGCAACTCTTGTGTATGTTGCTCCATAATCATGGTTACCTTGTGACAGGTGAAACCTGGATTGCCGTACTTGGATATCATCCGACTTCTCCGGGATAATTCTGCACTGCCAATTGCTGCATACCAGGTTAGTTCATTACCAGGTCCATAATCCTTGTTGATGTGATGTTTTTGCCATTTCTGTCTGGAATTCCACAAGAAACCTGGACCTCGTTGTTTACTGTATACCTCCGATGCAGTTAATGAAATCGTTTTAGCAGCAGCACGTAAGTGCATATCATAATTCAGCTACCCAATTGCCACTTGCCTCGATAGTTTTGCCGCACAAGAACATTTCTCATTTGTCTTATCAATACCCGAGTCATATATTTCATCGTCCTTATCTTCTTTACACAAACACCATCAGTTGGTAGCCATTTCAAGCAGCAGGCCGCTAAAGTAGTACTAGATCACTACGCATTTGTGCACTCTGACTGCATCTGCCTATTTCTAAACTGTAGAGTAGAAATTCTCTTGGGCAGCACACGTGCACCCAAGATTTCAGTAAAGTCTGAATCTTGATCTATCTTGATCCGAAGCTCTCTCCTTGAGAGTTCTCAAAAACTTCAGCACCAACATTAGTTAATCTTAAGAAGTTGACCAGATTTATTTTATTTTATTTTTGAGGTGTTTATTTTTTGCTTTTGTATTCCTGCTTATTTTTTACGCTAAAAATGGAGGCTGATTCTGTCATTGTGTTAGGAAAGAAAAAAGTAGAGGTGGCGATATCATCCTGTGAATGAATTTGATATGATTAATTAAACTGAACTAATTAATCCTTGAGTTTACGAGTTAGAATCAGAAGTTGATGTTGTTTGCATGGTGTTTCTGTTGTTATACTTTGAGGTCAAAGCGAGTGAAATTCTGAACCAATCAAAAGCCTGAACCTTGATCTATCCTTATGAATGGTTATGAGTAAACTTACGTAACTGATCCTTGAGGTTACAATCCTGAATCAGAAGATGATCTCGTATGTGTTATGTTTTTTCTTTTCTTTTTGGGTTATGATTGTACTCTCTCCGTTCCTAAATAGTACTACAATTCTTTTTAGAGATTTCAATATGGACTACATACGGATGTATAAAGACATGTTTTAGAGTGTAGATTTATTCATTTTGCTCCGTATGTAGTCCATTTTTTTTCTATTTTTTTCTTTTGAAAGATCCAGATTACCTGGAGAGTACAAAAACGCTAACTGCTCAAAACAATCAGTAGCGAGGCTGAAGAGGAATAATGGGCTAGGCTAAGAAAGCCCCCAGCACTACTTCAGCAAAAAGGTGATATCTCACGTCGGGTCCCCGAAAGGGGTCTCCATGCACTTCGCTCTGGCGAGTTGCCACTGCTCCATGGCGCTTCTGGTGGCACCGATAATGTCACTGGCGCTCGGCTGCTTTCCCTTGAAAGTGCAGCAGTTTCGCTCCAGCCAGATGCGCCATAAGATCAGGGCTGTCACTGACAGTATCCCCTTCCTGTTGCCCGGCTCCGTCTTGGTGGCGATCATGGACACCGCTCCCGTCGTCGAGCTGTGTCCAGCCAGCAGGGTTCAGCGCGGCGCACCCCGTCCACGCCGCTGCTCTTTGGCAAACTTCCTTGGCCACACTGCACTCCTAGAACAGATGCACCGAGGTCTCGAGATTTCTGTTGCATAGCTGGCAGAAATATGCGTTTTCCCAGCCCCGCCTCTGAAGCCGGTCATTGCACCAGAGCCGATTGTGGTGCAGCAGCCAGCAGAAGAACTTGACTTGCCCCGTGGCGGCGTGGCCCAGGTCTTCCATATGAGAGTTTTGAATTCCGTGCACGGCGGGTTCGAAAACTGCAGGGCGTAGGCCGCGCGGGCCGAGCACTCAGCACCGCCTGCAGTCCAGCTGATGTCATCACGCAGACCCGCGGCGGCCGTGATCCGCGCGTCGCTGATGATCCGTAACAACCGAATGAACTGCGGCAGAATGCTGTTGACATTGCAGTGCCTCAGATCATGGATCCAGCGATCTCCTTGCAGTGCCGTGGATGTAGTCCGCATTGGAATCTCTAAAAAGACTTCTACGTATTTAGGAACGGAGGGAGTAGCTGAAAGAGAGGATCGAATGATGCACTTACCATTTTGGCTCGGCTTTGGTGAAAAGGAGAGTGAAATTCTGAAGCAATTATCCTACATTGTTTCCTTTTGTGCGTTTCAGGTGTCTGGCGAGTACTCGATGATCAAGGCCGGCGGGGCGCTGAACATGATCGACGAGGAGAAGGTGATGATGGAGTCGCTCATGTGCCTGCGGCGAGCCGGCGCCGACGTCATCCTCACCTACTTCGCCCGCCAGGCCGCCGTCGTCCTCTGCGGCATGGGATCCGCTGCCAAGTAGGAGCACTAGGTCAGGTCAACTGGTCACCCCCCCTGTGATTATCGATTAATGTGTAAATCTGAGGAGCCAATGTGCTTGAGTAGTTGGCCTTGACGTTTGACCCTAAAGCACTTGAATAATCTGCAAGTCTCGTAGTACATGATCGTTAGTTTGTTACTAATTCTTTCTTTTTACCGAGTATACATGATTTTTTTCCCTTTCGATTGCTAGGGAGATACTACCGTGCCCCGGTATATGATGATTTTACGAGTACATTTGAATTTTCACTGGCGCACATTTTTCTGTATCATTCATTTTCACCGGAGTACCGAGTGCAATTGGCGTGATTTTCTTCAGAGTACATTTGAATTTGTTCGGGATTTGGTTGACAAATATGTTGGATGGAACGTGGAAGATCCGATGGTGTGATCCCAGCAGCGACGATGAGTGCGTGTTAAGCAGCCGCACGATCCCGTCGGCTGGGTTCATCGGGGGGAGGTGGTTTAACAAAGTTTGAACGAGACCCAACAGTAGATCGCAGGCACGCAGAGCACGGGACCCAACAGTGGATCGCAGGCAGTAATGCGTGTGCTTCTGGTAAGCACGCAGCAGGCAGGCAGGCACGCTCATAGGATCTCGGGCGTAGGGAGGCGTAATTAACTCCGATCATCAAGTGATGGGTGGCAAACGGCCATAGCTGGCTGGCTCCAGCCTCCAGTAGCTTGCAGGTTTTGCTCAGGCCGACGCAATTGCAGTCGCAGTTGTGGCTGCAGAGGCGACGGCCGGGCAGGCAGCAATTACTAGCCCCCCTCATCCGCTCCGCTCCCACGTGAAACAAATCACGGGCCTCGAAAGATAATAATTTCAATGCACTGGTATAGTGGAGCAACATCAACTTCGTCCAAGTCGTAACGTTCTGGTACCATCCACTGCAAGATTCACTGTACTGCACGTCGCTGCACCTGTGGAGAGGCTCAAAGTCCATTCCGTGGAGTAAATAAATGGCGCCACAGCTACCACCGGCCCTAATTGACTAGTCATTCAACATTCATCCGTTCCATTCATTCATTAGGCATGGCGTGAGTGCCCCATCACTGCTTATCATCACACTATGTATCGTAGTAGCATCGTACTACTGCCAGCATAACTCGTGTGCCGCTGCAACGTGTTCTCGCATGCATGCATGCATGTGATCCTCGATCGTGCGTGCCACAACCACCGGTCCAAGGCCGCATTGCGTTGCGTCGCTGTTCATCCATCGAGCATGGCAACCGGTACACCGGCGGTGAACATCGATCGAGCAAGCAAACAAACGAAAGAAGTGAAAGAATCCACCGCGGAGACTTGCTTTGAATTTAATTCGGGATCAAATAACGACATAACAAATGGACAGACGGCAGGGAGAAAATGTGAAGAAAATACAAGAACGTCCAAGAAGAAGGAAGCTACGGAGAGAGATGTACTGGTGACGACAAGACGGACTGGCTGGCTGACGACGAGCGTTCCGGCCGTGGAGGTGGCGGCCGGACGGGCCGACCGATCAGCCTGCGGCTACTACCTAGCTAGCAGCTAGCTCTACGGCCCCGTGGGCGGCGGCGGCGACCCGTAGGAGACGCCGTGGACCGGCGGCATTGGCGGCGGCGGCGACGAGTAGGACACCCCGTAGACCGGCGGGAGGAGCGGGGGCGGCGGCGACGAGTAGGACACGCCGTGGACCGGGGGCAACGGCACTGTCGTTGGTGGTGGTGGCGGGGACGAGTATGGCATGCCGTGAACCGGCGTCGTCCCGCCTTCCCCGCTTGGTGGAGAGGATGGCGCTCCGCCTTCGCCGCTTGGTGGAGAGGATGGCGTTCCGCCCTCGCCGCTTGGTGGAGGGGGTGGTGTCCAGGGACCAGGGGCCGGCAGCGGCAGTGGCGAGGATGGCGTGGGCGCGGTCGGCGGCGTGAGGGCCGGAGGGGCGTACCCGGGGGGAGGTGTTGTGGGTTGGTGGCTGGACGGTGAGGACGCGGACGGCGGCTGGTTGCCGGAGGACGGAGGCGGGGTGCCCTGGGATGGTGGTGTGGTTGAGGGCGGCATTGCGTGCCCGGGGCTCTCGCTGTGGGTCGGCGGCGGCGGCGCCGCCGTTCCTGGCGTTGTGGAACCCCCGGGCGGGGACGGAGACGATGGAGTGGACGAGCCCGGCGGGAACAATGGGCCCGGCGGCGTAAACCAGCCCGGCGGGGTCAATGGGCTCGACGGCGTAGACGAGCCCGGCGCACGCGGGCTCCTCGACGGCCCAGCTCTGGGAGAGGGCGGCTGGCGGCCGCCTCCGCGCCTGCCTGGCGGTGGTGCTGCCTGACATTGTGCCCTGCTGCAGTCGAACGGGCGGGCAGCCGCCGCGGCGCACTGTGCCGGCGGGCGCTGCGCGGGAGCGCCGGGGATGCAGTTCCACCTGCCGTCCGCCGTCGCCACGGCGCACCCCGGCCGGCCGGTGAAGAAGTTGTCCTCGTAGGTGAAGTTCCTCAGACTCGACAGCCCGCAGACGCTCGCCGGCACCGCGCCCTCCAAGAGATTCCCGGCGACGTTGAGCTCCTGGACGGCCACCAACCCAGCGACGGTGGCCGGGAGCGGGCCCTGCAGGCCGTTGCCGCTGACATCGAACACGGTCACCTTCCTGAGCATCCCGACCTGCGGCGGGATGCAGCCGGTGAGGTCGTCGTCGATGAGCACGATCTCGTTGAGCGTCTCGGCCATCCTCCCAATCGACGGCGGGATGCACCCCCCGAGCCTGTTGTGCGCGAGCACGAGCACAGAGGCCGGCGAGTTGCCTAGGTTGGGCGGGATGGGGCGCGTGAGGCGATTCGAGTTGAGGAAGATGGCGTCGAGCGGGCGGTCGAAGAGCGCGGGCGGGATGCCGCCCTCGAACTCGTTGAACCTGAGGTCCAGGTAGCGGAGCGAGGGCAGCTGGAGCACGACCTCCGGGAAGCCGCCGACGAAGCGGTTGTTGCTGATGTCGAGCTCGTGGAGGAGGCGGAGGTGGAGGAAGGTGTCCGGGAGCACGCCGCAGAAGCGGTTGGAGTTGAGGTGGAGCAGGGCCAGGTCGGGGAGCCCCGCGGGGAGCGAGTCGGGGATGTACCCGGCGAGGTCGGCGTGGTTGAGGTCGATCCCGGCGACCACGACCACGCCGCCGTCGGCCGGGTGCGGCGCGCAGAAGACGCCGTTGTAGGTGCAGACGTTGGGGCCCGACCAGTTGGCGGTGAAGTTGGCCGGGTCGGAGAAGATGGCGGTGCGGCGCCAGGTCTGCAGCGCGACGTAGGCCGCGCGGAGGCGCGGGTTGGGGAACGCCCAGGACGGCGGCGGGTCGAGCGGGGGCTGCTGCTGCTGCTGGGACGCGGCCGGGGCGGGCGCGAGCGCGACGGCGAGGAGCAGCAGCGCTAGCGCGAGGAGGGCGCGGCGGCGGCCCGTCATGGCCGCGCGCGGTGAGGCGGCGGC
>NC_041392.1:615244519-615270867 GCF_002162155.2 Triticum dicoccoides
AGGAAGGGGGAGGAGGTTTAGCTGGGGAGGGGGGGAGTGGGGTGGTGGAGGGAGTGAGGGTGGAGTGATGGAAGGGGCAAAGGTGGCAGGGGGGTCACATGGAGGGTTAACGCGGAACGAGAAGCTCGAGGCAGAGAGAGAAAGAGAGCGTGTCGGCCGGGCCGGGCCGTTCTGGGCTGGGCTGGGCTGGGCCGGTGGTGGGCCCGGCGTGGCCGCGGAGTCAAACGATCGCGTGTGCGCCGTGATGTTTCTTCGTCCGTGCTAATATTTTTTGAATGTTTGGTCCGTGCAAATCGAATCAGTGGTAAATGGATGGCCGTGGCTTCATTAGTTGAGTGGTGCTGACCTGACTCAGTAATGTTTCGTCCGTGCGAACCATGTAGCTGGAAAAGACTTGACATCCCCAGGTGGCAGCGATTTAAGGAGGGGATGCCACGTGCTACGAGCTATGCCTCCAATTGCTCATCACAAATCATCAACTTTCAGCGAGAGAAAAATCGCAAGTCCTGCTACTCAAAGATTAGTCCCGTCCATTAGACCTCGATGATCACCTCAAATGGTGCAGATTAATGAGATATTGTCCTGATTAATACTCGAGTACTACTAAGAAGCAGATCATGTTCCTAGTCATTGATAATCTAACTAAGCATGGAGTTTAAGAAACTGGGCAATTTGTTTGAACTTCTCGGGGGCCTTCCACCTCTTGTCATGAGTGTACAAGCTCACATATTGTTGATCGATCGAGATGGTTACGGTCAGATCTAATCCAAGCACTTCAATCGATGACTAAAATACAGATTTGGAACGGTAGTGGTCGATGGGGTTTTGTAGTGTGCACCACGCGTACTCGTGGATTATTTGAGGGTTTCAAGGCACAGCACACCGGGCCCCTATTACTTGATCGACGACTTCCTCAAACATATATTCAAAAAACTCGAGTCTCTATCGTCAAGTCATCCTAGTATCATGCATGCACGGGTACATTGCAACGCAACGTGTCGGTGAGGAACTGAGGATCGCATTGATGTAATGCTGCTACATTTTCATTTTTTTAAGGTGTTTTCGTTCATTCTTGGTCCTCATACTCCGGATATGTAATGTTGTTTAATGATGTGGCAATGTGATGCACACAAGTGTTTATGTGTGCGTATTCTTTGTTTAGCGAATCCACTGACTTGGGCAGCACCTCCCACTTGTAGAGAAAGTTGGTTCAAATGGGCACTTTAGCTTCAAAAACTTGTCGACCTTGATGAGCCTGAGGTGTCTGAGGCACTAGCTCCGCACATTACGAAGAGAGGTTTGACCGAAGCGTGGCGGACGTTGGGTGAGCACAAGAAGAGAACTCTAAAAGGAGTGCATGTCGTCACGAGATCACAAGAAAAGAACCCTGAAACAGGTGTCATCGTCGAGACGTTGTCCAACAACTTGGCCCAGCTGGTCACTCCGTGATCACGCATGAATGGTTCCCAAGCACATTGATCAGCTACTCCTGTGAGCTCGGAGGTAGTAGCTTCCTCACTATCCCACCGGTTAGGCTTGATTTTGTCCTCAATGAACACCGACTCGAGGAGTCCAAGATGGGGGTGGTCCATGATAGGGCTTTTGTAACGTGAATATGATGCACATGATGATATAGCTGCCAACATTAGTGAGATTAATAGTATTGTTCTTGCTAACTCAAATAAAAAGCAGTGTTGTTATCTTATTTGAAGAATTTTTGTGATATGTACATGATCAATGAGTGAGTACAGGAATATACGCACATTCGCGGGCACCTGTATGGATCTAACTTCGTCCACTGTGTTCTCTGATACGTCTCCGTCATATCTATTTTTTCAAACACTTTTGCCCTTGTTTTGGACTCTAACTTGCATGATTTGAATGGAACTAACCCGGACTAACGCTGTTTTCAGCAGAATTGCCATGGTGTTATTTATGTGCAGAAACAAAAGTTCTCGGAATGACCTGAAACTTCACGGAACGTCCTTTTGGAAATAATAAAAATTCCTGGCAAAAGATCAAGACCAGGGGGCCCACACCCTAGCCACGAGGGTGGGGGGCGCGCCTGCCCCCTGGGCGCGCCCCCTACCTCGTGGGCCCCCTGGAGCTCCTCCGACCTCAACTCCAACTCTATATATTTGCTTTCGGGGAGAAAAAAAATCAAAGAGAATGATTCATCGCGTTTTACGATACGGAGTCGCCGCCAAGCCCTAAAACCTTTCGGGAGGGCTGATCTAGAGTCCGTTCGGGGCTCCGGAGAGGGGAATCCGTCGCCATCATCATGATCAACCTTCCTCCATCACCAATGTCATGATGCTCACCGCCGTGCATGAGTAATTCCATCGTAGGCTTGCTGGACGGTGATGGGTTGGATGCGATTTATCATGTAATCGAGTTAGTTTTGTTAGGGTTTGATCCCTAGTATCCACTATGTTCTGAGATTGATGTTGCTATGACTGCTATGCTTAATGCTTGTCACTAGGGCCCGAGTGCCATGATTTCATATCTGAACCTATTATGTTTTCATGAATATATGTGAGTTCTTGATCCCATCTTGCAAGTCTATAGTCACCTACTATGTGTTATGATCCGCCAACCCCGAAGTGACAATAATTGGGACCACTCCCGGTGATGACCGTAGTTTGAGGAGTTAATGTATTCACTATGTGTTAATACTTTGGTCTGGTACTCTATTAAAAGGAGGCCTCAATATCCCTTAGTTTCCGCTAGGACCCCGCTGTCACGGGAGGGTAGGACAAAAGATGTCATGCAAGTTCTTTTCCATAAGCATGTATGACTATATTTGATACATGCCTACATTACATTGAGGAATTGGAGCTAGTTCTGTGTCACCCTAGGTTATGACTGTTACATGATGAACCACATCCGGCATAATTCTCTATCACCGATCCATTGCCTACGAGCTTTCCATATATTGTTCTTTGCTTATTTACTTTTCCGTTGCTATTGTTACAATCACTACAAAATACCAAAAACATTACTTTTGTTATCATTACCTTTTGCTACCATTACCACTACCATCATATTACTTTGCTAATAAATACTTTGCTGCAGATATTAAGTTTCCAGGTGTGGTTGAATTGACAACTCAGCTGCTAATACTTGAGAATATTCTTTGGCTCCCCTTGTGTCGAATCAATAAATTTGGGTTGAATACTCTACCCTCGAAAACTGTTGCGATCCCCTATACTTGTGGGTTATCAAGACTATTTTCTGGCGTCGTTGCCGGGGAGCATAGCTCTATTCTTTGATTCAATTGGGATTTATATATGCTTATCATTATGAAGAACTTGAGAGATCCAAAACCAAGATTTATCCCTCAACCACGAGGGGAGGTAAGGAACTGCCATCTAGCTCTGCACTTGATTCACTTCTGTTTTGAGTAAGCTTGCGACACCTAAACCTGCTTCTGCTATTGATTCTGATATGTCGCATGTTATTGATGATGCCACTTCTGCTATGCATGATACTTATGATGACACTACTTCTATGCTTGATACTACTATGTCACTTGGTGAATTTCTTGATGAACAACTTGCTAGGGTTAGAGAGAATGAAATTATTGAAACTGATAATATTGATGAAAGTGATGATGAAGACTCTCCCCCTAATAAATATGAATTGCCTGTTGTTCCTGAGGGTTATGTTATGGATGAAGAAGCTACTAGAGCTATTTTAGCTTGCAATGATAGATATGATATGTAGAGGTTATTAGCTAAATGGAAACAGCAATCCCTTAATGCTAGAATGAAACCTGACCCTGCTTTTGCTACTTCACCTATCTGTGTTACTGATAAGTATTATGAATTCTCTATTGATCCTGATATAATTACTTTGGTTGAATCTGATTCTTTTTATGGCTATGAATCTGAAACTGTTGTGGCACATCTTACTAAATTGAATGATATATCCACCCTGTTCATTAATGATGAGAGAACTCGTTACTTTTATATCCTTAAAATATTTCCATTCTCATTAAAGGGTGATGCTAAGATATGGTTTAATTCTCTTGATCCTGGTTGTGTGCGTAGTCCCTAGGATATGATTTATTACTTCTCTGCTAAATATTTCCCTGCTCATAAGAAACAAGCTGCTTTAAGGGATATATATAATTTTGTGAAAATTGAAGAAGAGAGTCTCCCACAAGCTTGGGGGAGGCTTCTCCAATTACTTAATGCTTTGCCTGATCATCCTCTTAAGAAAAATGAAATACTTGATATCTTTTATAATGGACTAACCGATGCTTCCAGAGATTACCTGGATAGTTGTGCTGGTTCTGTTTTCAGGGAAAGAACACCGGATGAAGCTGAAATTCTTTTGAATAATATGTTGACTAATGAAAATAATTGGACACTTCCTGAGCCTATTCCTAAACCAACTCCGAAGAAGAGAGGTGTTCTATTTCTCATTCCTGAGGATATGCAAGAGGCAAAGAAATCCATGAAAGAAAAGAGTATTAAAGCTGAAGATGTTAAGAATTTACCTCCTATTGAAGAAATACATGGTCTTAATTTACCGCCTGTCAAAGAAATGCATAATTTTAATCCATCTCCTATTGAAGAAATACATGGTCTTGATAACCCGACACAGGTAGTAAAGGTAAATTCTCTCTATAGATATGATAAAGCTAAAATCTCATTTACTAAGTTTGCTAGCCCATGCTTAGATGAGTTTGATAAATTTATGGTTAAGCACGAAGACTTCAATGCTTATTTTGGTAGAGAATTAAAACGCAGTGTTGATATGCTTGAACACTTGGGTGATTATATGGCTAATGTCGAAGGTGAACTTAAACTTATTAGTAAACATGCTTCTATGGTTACCACTCAAGTAGAACAAGTACTTAAAGCTCAAAATAATTTTCTCAATGAATTGAATAGTAAGAATAATGATTATGCTGTTAGAGTGGCTACTAGAACTGGTAGAATGACTCAGGAACCTTTGTATCCTGAAGGCCACCCTGAGAGAATTGAGCAAGATTCTCAGAGAAATAATATAGGTGCACCTAGTCCTTCTAAAAGGAATAAAAAGAAAAATGATAGGACTTTGCATGCTTCTAGTGAACCTATTACTGAAACACCTGAGAATCCAAATGATATTTTTATTTCTGATGCTGAAACACAATCTGGTAATGAACCTGAAACTAGCGATAATGTTAATGATAATGTTCATGTTGATGCCCAACCTAGCAATGACAATGATATAGAAATTGAACCTGCTGTTGATCTTGATAACCCACAATCAAAGAAACAACGTTATGATAAGAAAGACTTTGTTGCTAGGAAACATGGTAAAGAAAGAGAACCATGGGTTCAGAAACCCATGCCTTTTCCTCCCAAACCATCCAAGAAAAAGGATGATGAGGATTTTGAGCGCTTTGCTGAAATGATTAGACCTATCTTTTTGCGTATGCGATTAACTGATATGGTTACAATGAATCCTTATGCTGAGTACAAGAAAGAAATTGTTACTAATAAAAGAAAGATACCGGAAGCTGAAATTTCCACCATGCTTGCTAATTACACTTTTAAGGGTGGAATACCAAAGAAACTTGGAGATCCAGGAGTACCCACTATACCATGCTCCATTAAAAGAAACTATGTTCAAACTGCTTTATGTGACCTTGGAGCCGGTGATAGTGTTATGCCTCTCTCTTTATATCGTAGACTTGATTTGAATAAGTTGACACCTACTGAAATATCTTTGCAAATGGCTGATAAATCAACTGCTATACCTGTCGGTATTTGTGAGGATGTGCCTATTGTGGTTGCAAACGTTACTATTTTAACAGACTTTTATATTCTTGATATTCCCGAGGACGATAGTATGTCTATTATTCTTGGAAGACCCTTTTTGAATACTGCAGGGGCTGTTATTGACTGCAACAAAGGCAATGTCACTTTTCATGTTAATGGTAATGAGCATACGGTACACTTTCCAAGGAAACAACCTCAAGCCCATAGTATCAATTATATTGGAAAAATTCCATCGATTATTTTTGGAGGTTTTGAATTTCCTCTTCCTACTATCGAGAAGAAATATGATATTCTTATTGTTGGGGATGTGCATATCCCCGTTGAGGTAACCTAGTGTTATTCGAAATTTTTCCGGTTCCATGTAATTCGGAATGAGTTTGTTAACAAGACTTGACCAACCTTATTATTGAATTCCTTTTGATGATCATGAGATGGATGAATTTAGAAAACAAAACTCTATGTACCCTCCTTTTACTTTATGTTATTTATATTAAATAAAATAAAAATAAGTATTTTCCGTTTGTTATCTGAATTATCCGTGCAATATAAAAATACCCTAAAAATAAAAGTTCTCCAAATGCCCTGAAATTTAAATATGATTTTCTCTGGAATATTTGAGAATATTTGGTACTGAGAACACAGCACGGGGGCATCCACCTGGCCACGAGGGTGGAGGGCGCGCCCTACCCTCTGGTCGCGCCCCCTGCCTTGTGGGCCCATGGTGGCCCTCCTCCACTTATTCCTGCACCCATACACTCCTTCTTCCTCCCACAAACACCAATATCTAGCTCAAGCACGAGTTCTAGCTCATTTTGCTGCGATTTTCGATCTCCTTGCTCAAAGCACCTATCACAAAACTTCTTGGGGGGATTATTCCTTGGTATGTGACTCCTCCATTGGTCCAACTAGTTTTTGTTCTAGTGCTTTATTCATTGCAAATTTGTGCTGCCTAGGTGACCCTGTTCTTGAGCTTGCATGTCAAATTTATATGGTTCCAAGTAGTTTTGATTCATGATATAGGCTCTAGGCACTTGTAGGAGTAGTTGCTATCAATATTGTTGAGTTTGGTTCACTTTTATTTGAAGTTACTAAAAATTTCAGAATTTTTCAGAAAATAATGAAGAGATTTTTGAGGGGCTCATCGAGCCGAAGCTCGAAGGAAAAGCAAAATGAAGAAGCAAAGAAGCCCAAATATAATCTGCCTCGCACCGCGGAGGTTCGGCCGTGTGAATGGCCCTCTGATGATTTCTTGAGAGCGACCGGAATTTATGAGGATTTTTATGAATTGGCTAGAATGCAGGCCTCACCGACTTCCTCCGCGACCAATGCGAACAGTATCTCTTACTCACCAATACTTTTGTGCAAAACTTCTACTATTATCCTAGGGAAACACCTCCTTCAGTAGAGTTTCGTCTATATGATGTGGTTAAGAAGATGTCACTATATGAATTTTGCAGGGTTTACAAAATACCTTTCAAGGGTACCTTAGAGGAACCACATCGTAAAGATGTGGATGGGTTTATTGACACTGTCATTGTAGGGGAAACTAGGAAGGTTTCCGATGCAAGAATCACTAGCATACATTTTCCTATTTTACGCTACTTTGCAATATTTGCTAGTCATTGCTTAATTGGTCGCGGAAACTGTGGAAACCTTAGTGTTCCTGATATTTTTGTTTCATGGTTTATTCCGTGATGGCTCTGTTAGTATGGGCAGTATTATTGCTAAACGGTTAAGTCTAAACCGTACAAAGGGCCCCATCTTTGGTGGTATCTATACTTCACGCCTTGCTACATACTATAACATACCTATTAGGCACTATGAAAAATAAGAAAAATTGCCGCCTACTGTTTATTTAGATTATAAGAGTATGGTAGCGCATGATTTTATTATAAAGAATAGGGAAGGGGAACTTAAATACAAATTTTTCTTTGATAAATGTCATCCGGAGACTATCACCTTGCATGCTCCTTCCTTGTTTGATTTATCTACAGGCCAGTACCTCGTCTCACCGGAGGATATTCACGCCTACCGGAACCCTACATCAGCCACAGAGCTAGAGTCGGAACCACAAGTTGATCCTTCACGACAGTCTAATTACCAATGGGATCCGGAGATGATTGCCAAGTGGCAATCAGAGTCTTCTTCTTCGCAGTACGACCCCAACTATTACTATGTATATCCACCAGGGCAGCCGTGGCCATAGACCAACTTAGGCTAAAAGCCTAAGCTTGGGGGAGTACGTATTTCTCACCGACATTACATTCATGTTCACACACTCATTGCTAGATGTCGGTGCTCATACTTTTTCATTGTAATATCCATGCTAGTTTATTTTCTTTTTATGCTTTCTTCTTGTGTGTTTTATAAACCTTAAGAAAAACCAAAAAATAGTTTACTTTCCATGCTTGTAGTAGTAATTAAAAATAAAATCCAAAAATATTCCCTGTTCTTCTTTTGTTTGTTGGGAGCTTTCCCGTGTAAATAGTTTTATTTCTTTTCTTTTCTTTGGGGTCGATAGGAGAAGACCATAATTAAATTGTTGAAGTGGCTCTTATATGCATTATTGTTGATCTGACAAAAGAGCCCATATTGCCTTGTCTTCTCCTGTTTATTGAATGCTTGCAAATTCCAGCTTAGTCCAATGCAAATGCATTGTTATTATTATTCACATCGTTCGGTCGTGTAAGTGAAAGGCAATTATAACGATATATGATGGACTGATTGAGATGGGAGAAGCTGGTATGAACTCGACCTCTTTTGTGTTTTGTAAATATGATTAGTTCATCGTTCCTAATTCAACCTATTGTGAATAAACATGTTTGCAATGACAACTAGAGATCATAGTTTCTTGTGCCATGCTTAATTAGCTAGGAGCCTATAATGGTTTACCTTGCGTGCCAACATGCTATTGAAATGGTTGTCATGCGGTATGATAGGGTGGTATCCGCCTCTGAATGATTTAAGTGACTTGACTTGGCACATGTTCACGTATGTAGTTGAAACAAAATCAACATAGCCTTCACGATATTTATGTTCGTGGTGGATTATATCCTACTCATGCTTGCATTCGGTGTTGATTAATTTTAATGCATGTTCATGACTCTTGTCACTTTCTAACTGGTCGCTTCCCAGTCTTTTTCTAGCCTTCACCTGTACTAAGCGGGAATACTGCTTGTGCATCCAATCCCATAAACCCCAAAGTTATTCCATATGAGTCCACCATACCTACCTATATATGGTATCTACCTGTCGTTCCAAGTAATTTTGTACGTGCCAAACTCTAAACCTTCAAATAAATATCCTGTTTTGTATGCTCGAATAGCTCATGTATCAACTAGGGTTGTCCGTATCTTCCATGTTAGGCGGGTTATTCTCAAGAGGAGTGGACTCTACTCCTCACTCACGAGAAAATGGCTGGTCACCGGGATGCCCAGTCCCATGCTTTATGCAAACTAAATCAAAATAATCGCAAACAAAACTCCCCCTGGGACTCTTGTTACTTGGAGGCACTCGTTGTTTCGAGCAAGCCATGGATTGATGCTTGTTGGTGGAGGGGGAGTATAAACTTTACCATTCTGTTTGGGAACCGCCTATAATGTGTGTAGCATGGAAGATATCGCCATCTCTTGGTTGTTATGTTGACAATGAAAGTATACCGCTCAAAATATTATTCATCTCTATTTTAAAACCAAGCTCTAGCACCTCTACAAATCCCTACCTCCCTCTGCAAAGGGCCTATCTATTTACTTTTATGTTGAGTCATCATACTCTTATTAAAAAGCACCAGTTGGAGAGCACCACTATCATTTGCATTCATTACTGTTAGTTTACATTGAGTATGACTTGACTGGATCTCTTTTACCATGAATTACAATGTCTAGTCAGTCCTTGATCTTTAAAGGTGCTCTGCATTTATGTTTTGCGGTCTCAGAACGGGCTAGCGAGATACCATCTTGTTATATCATATTATGATTGTTTTGAGAAAGTGTTGTCATTCGAGATTTATTATTATTGCTCGCTAGTTGACTACGCCATTGATATGAGTAAACATGAGACCTATGCGTTATTGTGAATATGGTTAGTCTATAATCTTTGCTGAAAACTTGAATGCTGGCTTTACATATTTACAACAACAAGAGCAAAAAGAGTTTGTAAAAGTTTTTCTTTATCACTTTCAGTTTGTCAACTGAATTGCTTGAGGACAAACAAAGTTTTAAGCTTGGGGGAGTTGATACGTCTCCGTCATATCTACTTTTTCAAACACTTTTGCCCTTGTTTTGGACTCTAACTTGCATGATTTGAATGGAACTAACCCGGACTAACGCTGTTTTCAGCAGAATTGCCATGTTGTTATTTATGTGCAGAAACAAAAGTTCTCGGAATAACCTGAAACTTCACGGAACATCTTTTTGGAAATAATAAAAAATCCTGGCAAAAGATCAAGACCAGGGCCCACACCCTAGCCATGAGGGTAGGGGCGCGCCCCCTACCTCGTGGGCCCCCTGGAGCTCCTCCGACCTCAACTCCAACTCTATATATTTGCTTTCGGGGAGAAAAAAAATCAGAGAGAAGGACTCATCACGTTTTACGATATGGAGCCGCCGCCAAGCCCTAATACCTCTCGGGAGGGCTGATTTGGAGTCCGTTTGGGGCTCCGGAGAGGGGAATCCGTCACCATCATCATCATCATCATCATCATCATCATCATCATCAACAACAACAACCTTCCTCCATCACCAATTTCATGATGCTCACCACCGTGCGTGAGTAATTCCATCGTAGGCTTGCTGGACGGTGATGGGTTAGATGAGATTTATCATGTAATCGAGTTAGTTTTGTGAGGGTTTGATGCCTAGTATCCACTATGTTCTGAGATTGATGTTGCTATGACTTTGCTATGCTTAATGCTTGTCACTAGGGCCCGAGTGCCATGATTTCAGATCTGAACCTATTATGTTTTCATGAATATATGTGAGTTCTTGATCCTATCTTGCAAGTCTATAGTCACCTACTATGTGTTATGATCCAGCAACCCCGAAGTGACAATAATTGGGACCACTCCCGGTGATGACCGTAGTTTGAGGAGTTCGTGTATTCACTATGTGTTAATGCTTTGGTCCGATACTCTATTAGTAGGAGGCCTTAATATCCCTTAGTTTCCGCTAGGACCCCGCTGCCACGGGAGGGTAGGACAAAAGATGTCATGCAAGTTCTTTTCCATAAGCACGTATGACTATATTCGGAATACATGCCTACATTACATTGATGAATTGGAGCTAGTTCTGTGTCACCCTAGGTTATGACTGTTACATGATGAACCACATCCGGCATAATTCTCTATCACCGATCCATTGCCTACGAGCTTTCCATATATTGTTCTTTGCTTATTTACTTTTCCGTTGCTATTGTTACAATCACTACAAAATACCAAAAACATTACTTTTGTTATCATTACCTTTTGCTACCATTACCACTACTATCATATTACTTTGCTACTAAATACTTTGCTGCAGATATTAAGTTTCCAGGTGTGGTTGAATTGACAACTCAGCTGCTAATACTTGAGAATATTCTTTGGCTCCCCTTATGTCGAATCAATAAATTTTGGGTTGAATACTCTACCCTCGAAAACTGTTGCGATCCCCTATACTTGTGGGTTATCATTCTCCCCGCACTAGATGTTGCAGAAGTGCTGGCATCCGCATGTCGCCTTGCATCTATGAGTGTAACACCGAGTATATATGCAAATTTCACTGAAAAAACCTTAGTATGAAAGTGCCATGCAACATGGTGATACGTCTCTATCGTATCTACTTTTCCAAACTCTTTTGCCCTTATTTTGGACTCTAATTTGTATGATTTGTATGGAACTAACCCGAATTGACGTTGTTTTCAGCAGAATTGCCTTGGTGTTATTTTTGTGCAGAAATAAAAGTTCTCGGAATGATCTGAAAATATACGAAGAACATTTTTGGAATATATATAAAATACTGGTGAAAGAATCAACCAGAGGGGACCCACCAGGAGACCACAAGGGTGGGGGCGCGCCCCCTGGCTTGTGGGTCCCCTGGACCTCCACCGACCTCAACTCCAACTCTATATATTCATGTTCGGTGAGAAAAAAATCAGAGAGAAGGATTCATCACGTTTTATGATACGAAGCTGCCGTCACCCCCTGTTCTTCATCGGGAAGGCAGATCTAGAGTCTGTTTGGGACTCCGAAGAGAGGAAATCATCGCCATCATCATCACGAACCTTCCTCCATCACCAATTTCATGATGCTCATCACTGTGCATGAGTATGTTCATCGTAGGCTTGCTGGATGGTGACGGGTTTGATGAGATTTATCATGTAATCGAGTTAGTTTTGTTAGGGTTTGATCCCTAGTATCCACTATGTTCTGAGATTGATGTTGCTATGACTTTTCTATGCTTAATGCTTGTCACTAGGGCCCGAGTGCCATGATTTCATATCTGAACCTATTATGTTTTCATGAATATATTTATGTTCTTGATCCTATCTTGCAAGTTGTAGACACTGATACGTCTCCGTCGTATCTATTTTTCCAAACACTTTTGCCCTTGTTTTGGACTCTAACTTGCATGATTTGAATGGAACTAACCCGGACTGATGCTGTTTTCAGCAGAATTGCCATGGTGTTATTTTTGTGCAGAAATAAAAGTTCTCGGAATGACCTGAAAATCAACAGAGAATTATTTTGGAATATATAAAAAATACTGGAAGGAGAATCCATGCCTGGGGGGCCTCCACCTGTCCACAAGGGTGGGGGGCGCGCCTTGTGGGCCCCCTGATGCTCCACCGAACTCAACCCTGACTCCATATATTCACTTTCGGGGAGGAAAAAAAATCAGAGAGAATGATTCATCGCATTTTACGATACAGAGTCGCCGCCAAGCCCTAAACTCTCTCGGGAGGGCTGATCTGGAGTCCGTTCGGGGCTCCGGAGAGGGGAATCTATCGCCATCATCATCATCAACCTTCCTCCATCACCAATTTCATGATGCTCACCGCCGTGCGTGAGTAATTCCATCGTAGGCTTGCTGGACGGTGATGGGTTGGATGAGATTTATCATGTAATAGAATTAGTTTTGTTAGGGTTTGATCCCTAGTATCCATTATGTTCTGAGATTGATGTTGCTATGACTTTGCTATGCTTAATGCTTGTCACTAGGGCCCGAGTGCCATGATTTTAGATCTGAACCTATTATGTTTTCATCAATATATGAGACTTCTTGATCCTATCTTGCAAGTCTATAGTCACCTACTATGTGTTATGATCCGGCACCCTGAAGTGACAATAATCGGGACCACTCCCGGTGATGACCGTAGTTTGAGGAGTTCATGTATTCACTATGTGTTAATGCTTTGGTCCGGTACTCTATTAAAAGGAGGCCTTACTATCCCTTAGTTTCCGCTAGAACCCCGCTGCCATGGGAGGGTAGGACAAAAGATGTCATGCAAGTTCTTTTCCATAAGCATGTATGACTATATTCCAAATACATGCCTACATTACATTGATCAATTGGAGCTAGTTCTGTGTCACCCTATGTTATGACTGTTACATGATGAACCTCATCCGACATAATTCTCCATCACCGATCCAGTGCCTACGAGCTTTCCATATATTGTTTTTCGCTTATTTACTTTTCCGTTGCTATTGTTACAATCACTACAAAACACCAAAAATATTACTTTTGCTACCGTTACTTTCGCTATCGTTACCACTACTATCATATTACTTTGCTACTAAATACTTTGCTGTAGATATTAAGTTATCCAGGTGTCGTTGAATTGACAACTCAGTTGTTAATACTTGAGAATATTCTTTGGCTCCCCTTGTGTCGAATAATAAATTTTGGTTGAATACTCTACCCTCGAAAACTGTTGCGATCCCCTATACTTGTGGGTTATCAAGACTATTTTCTGGCGCCGTTGCCGGGGAGCATAGCTCTGTTCTTTGAGTCACTTGGGATTTATATCTGCTTAGCATTATGAAGAACTTGAAAGATCCTAGAACCAAGATTTATCCCTCAACTACGAGGGGAGGTAAGGAACTGCCATCTAGCTCTGCACTTGATTCACCTTCCGTTTTGAGTAAGCTTGCGACACCTAGACCTGCTTCTGCTATTAATTCTGATATGTCGCATGTTATTGATGATGCCACTTCTGCTATGCATGATACTTATGATGAAACTACTTCTATGCTTGATACCACTGTGCCACTTAGTGAATTTCTTGATGAACAATTTGCTAGGGCTAGAGAGAATGAAATTATTGAAACTGATAATATTGATGAAAGTGATGATGAAGATTCTCCCTCTAAATATGAATTGCCTGTTTGTAAGGGCATATTTATCCCTAACGTGTTTTGGTGATTGATGATAATGCATTTGCAGACTAATTGTGTGTCTCGAGTATTTCAGATATTTCATGACTAGGCACAAGACGGTTAGGAGCCCCTCGAAGATTATTGAAGACGACGTTTTTCTACGTTCCTTTTTCGGTGGATTTGAGTTGTAGGAAAGCCGTACTATTAAGAGGGGGTCCGCTTTGGAAAGGTTTGGGTGGAATCGTCATGTACATGTTTACTCCTCTTTGCACCGCCTTTCCCTTAGCACTTTGGAGCATCCTCCATTTCTTCGTGGTTGTGCAAAAATAAGTTTTCCTATTGTTGTTGTTCTGAGGCGTGCGGTAGTACTGCTCCTCGGAGCGGTAGTACCACAGGCCCCTGCGGTAGTACCGCATGCCTTTGCGGTAGTACCGCAGGTGGTCACGGTAGTACCGCTCCTTGGAAGCCGTAGTACTGTGATCCCTGGTCCAGCACAACACTAGTAGCGGAAGTAGGAGCAGGTGTAATTTTTTACATCCGCTCCCCGCGCGGTAGTACCGCTTGCTGTCAGCGGTAGTACCGTGTCGGACTTTTGCACTATTTGAAAATCAGCGGAACTGGCCATGGATGTTTATTTGTCCACGACCTTCCTAGGCCGATCCAACCCTGCCTTGTGGTAGTACCGCAAGGTGGTGCGGTAGTACCATAAGGCCTTGCGGTAGTACCGCTTGGCAGGCGCGGTAGTACCGCATGTCGCGGGCTGGTTAAGTGGATAACGGTTGGATTTGTCTCTCCACTATATAAGGGGTATCTTCTTCTCCGAGTTGACTACCTCTTCTAAACCTAATCTCCATTGTTGCTCAAAGCTCCATTTTTGCCCGATCTCTCTCCCTAGCCAATCAAACTTGTCGATTTTCTAGGGATTGGTTGAGAAGGCCTCGGTCTACACTTCCACCAAGAGAAATTCGATTCCCCCCACTAATCCCTTGCGGATCTTGTTACTCTTGGGTGTTTGAGCACCCTAGACGGTTGAGGTCACCGCGGAGCCATATTCCATTGTGGTGAAGCTTCATGGTGTTGTTGGGAGCCTCCGATTAAGTTGTGGAGATTGCCCCAACCTTGTTTGTAAAGGTCCGGTCGCCGCCTCCAAGGGCACCAATAGTGGAATCATGGCATATCACATTGTGTGAGGGCGTGAGGAGAATACGGTGGCCCTAGTGGCTTCTTGGGGAGCATTGTGCCTCCACATCGCTCCAACGGAGACGTACTTCCCCTCAAAAGGAAGGAACTTCGGTAACACATCCTCGTCTCCACCGGCTCCACTCTTGGTTATCTTGTACCTTTACTTGTGCAAGCTTATTTGTGTTATTTCCCTTGCTTGCTAGTGTGCTTGTTGTTGTTGCATCATATAGGTTGCTCACATAGTTGCATGTCTAGACAACCTACTTTGATGCAAATTTTAATTTGGTAAAGAAAAGTTAAAAATTGTTAGTTGCCTATTCGCCCCCCTCTAGTCAACTATATCGATCCTTTCAATTGGTATCAGAGCCTCGTCTCTTTACTAAGGACTTTGTCGTCCAAAGAGTATGGTTGACACCGTAGACGATGTGGAGGAGCAGTCCGGTGTGAATCCGATCTCGTCTACGGGCGATGGGGGAACATCGGTCTCTCGTGAGGAATTCAATGTGGCCTTGGAGACATTGAAGACCTCCATGACGACCGAGGTTGAAAGCATGTTTACCAAATTCATTGAAGGGATTAAACTATCCACCGCACCATTGAAAGTGGGTGATCCCACTAACAAGGTGACAGATGCTAACTCTGACAAGGGGGAAGCTACTAGTGAAAAGGCTCCTTCTTCTAGTGGTAAAAATGGCACCGGCATCTTTGCCCATGTGGAACCTCCACTTGTTTATGGTGGACCGATTCCTTCCACTCATTTGAATCATGCCGGTCCTCCCCCTAAGATTGTGAAAAATGAGGACTTTGATTCTTGGGTCTATTGGTTTAAGCGTCATTTAAATCATGTGAACACTAATCTTTGGAGAATCATTTAAGAAGGTTTCTATCCACATGACCAAAGCAACTTCACTCCAAGAGAAGCCGCAGATAATCAATTCAATGAGAATTCTCTCTTCATCATCCAAGATGCAATTCCACCCGAAGATCTTCCTCACCTCCGGCCCTACGCCATAGCCAAAGATGCATGGCACCAAGTTGTTTCTCTCTACCGGGGAAGCGCAAGCATTCAACGCTCCAACTATGAAGTGGTGCAAGATGAAGCCGTTGAGTTTGCAATGAAGGAAGTTGAAGAACCTCGTGAGCTTTATCGAAGAGTAACCAAACTCGCGGTTTCACTCCGAGATCATGGGAGAAAGGACACAGATGACAATTGTATCAAGCGCAAATTCCTCAAGGTAATGATGCCTTACCACAAGGCCATGTCCTCCGTCATTCGTCAAAGGCCGGACTTCCACACCTTGTCCTCAAGTGAAGTGTTGGATGAGTTTGTGGCTATGAGCATCTTGGACAAGACCGCCAGCAATGCGGTGCTTCGCTCTCAAAGGGCAAAGAAGCCCAACCTTGCATTGAAGGCCAAGGTTTGTGTTGAAGAAGAAGAAGAATAAGAGGAAAGCAACCCCGAAGATACAAAGTATGCCTATCATGAACACATGGCACTTGCTTCAAGGAAATTTTGGAGCAAGAAAAACTCAAGGCCAAACTTCAACAAGAACAACTCAAGTGGCACAAAGAGTAAGCAATGTGTGAGGACTTGCTATAATTGTGGCAATGTGAGCCATTTTGTTGCGGAGTGCCTGTATGAGAAGAGGGAAGACAATGGTGGCAAGCTCATCCGAAAGGACAAAGCCAAGCCTTTCCCAAACAAGAGCAACTTCACCAAGAAGACTTCTCACAAGGCGTTGGTGGTTCAAGAAGAGTACCATGAGGATGATGATGATGAAGATGGTGAGTCGGTTGCCATGGCCTCTGTTGCCATTGCAACAACTCCACGAGTGTCTCTCTTCGACTCACCCAACGAGAACATCACCGCCAAGTGCCTCATGGCTAAAGCCACCAACAAGGTAACCCCCAACATCAAAACTACCATCATTAATAATCCTTCCTTGACGGATTGCATTGATGAATATGAGGGATCTAATGTGGAGGAAAATGAGTTTGAGTCCTTTATGGGTAAACTCAAGGGTAAATCCAAGAAGCATGTCGTTGCTCTCTTGGAACAACTTGGTGAAGCCAATGACATGATCGAGGCTCACGAAGATACTATCTCCAAGATGGAGGGGCATAGTCGTGACTATGCCGATGAGATTTTGGATCTTTCCAATGCCCTTGAGGAAGAGCGTGGTCTTCGTTTGGCTCTTGAGGAGTCACACAACATTGATCATGCTAAGTTAAAGAAAGATTTTGATCATGATCTTGTTGTTTCTCGTGTGCTAAACTCCGAGAAGGCCAAGCTTGGGGTTGATCTTGCTAGACTCAAAGAGGAGCTTGACCTACTTGACAAGGCTGACAAGGTCTTGAAGGGTGCTCATGCTAGCCTTAAAGAGTCTCATGATCAACTTCAAGTAAAGCTAACCAAGGAGAAAGCCACTTTTCCTCGTATGATGTTAATTGATAATGCAAATGCTACTAACCCATGTTGTGAGCATGTGCATCTTGTTGAGGAGAACGCTAAGTTGAAGGTGCAACTTGAGAAAGGTCTTGTGTCTTGCTTACAAGGCGAGAAGAACCTCAACGACCTTTTGAGCAACCAAAAGGAAGTTGTGGCCAAAGAGGGGATTGGGTATGTGCCCAAGTCCAAGAACAAGAAGAAGAATGACAAGGCCAAACGACCTCCTCCTCTCAAGCAAACCTTTGTGAAGGAGGGAGAGGGTTCTCCTAAGGAGAAGGAGAAGAACACCATGAGGGGTAGTGATGCCAAGAAGGGCAACGCTTCCCTTCCCAACAAAGCCGACGACTTTAACCCTTCTTATGTGTTGTGCCGTGCTAGTGATGGGCATGTTTATGCCAAATTTGTTGGTTCTCCTTATGAGTACATTGAATGGTCTATTTGGGTTCCTAAGACCCTCGTTACTAACATCAAAGGACCCATTACAAAATGGGTACCTAAAACCAAGCATTGATCTCTTGTAGGTGTTTGCTTCTGGTGGGGGATCATGGTTGCTCGATAGTGGAGCTACTAATCATATGACCGGAAGCAAGGACTTGGTGGTGGATGCTACCTCCTAAGCACTGCGTTGGATTTCCTTGAAGAGGAAAGGATGATGCAGCAAAGTAGCCTAAGTATTTCCCTCAGTTTTTGAGAACCAAGGTATCAATCCAGTAGGAGGCTATGCGCAAGTCCCTGGTACCCGCACAAAACAAATAATTCCTCGCAACCAACGCGATAAGGGGTTGTCAATCCCTTCACGGTCACTTACGAGAGTGAGATCTGATAGATATGATAAGATAATATTTTTGGTATTTTCGTGATAAAGATGCAAAGTAAAATAAAAGCAAAGGAAATAACTAAGTATTGAAAGATTTAATATGAAGAAGATAGACCCGGGGCCATAGGTTTCACTAGTGGCTTCTCTCAAGAGCATAAGTATTTTACGGTGGGTGAACAAATTACTGTTGAGCAATTGACAGAATTGAGCATAGTTATGAGAATATCTAGGTATGATCATGTATATAGGCATCACGTCCGAGACAAGTAGACCGACTCCTGCCTGCATCTACTACTATTACTCCACTCATCGACCGCTATCCAGCATGCATCTAGAGTATTAAGTTCATGAAAACAAAGTAACGCCTTAAGCAAGATGACATGATGTAGAGGGATAAATTCATGCAATATGATAAAAAAAACATCTTGTTATCCTCGATGGCAACAATACAATACGTGCCTTGCTGCCCCTACTGTCACTGGGAAAGGACACCGCAAGATTGAACCCAAAGCTAAACACTTCTCCCATTGCAAGAAAGATCAATCTAGTAGGCCAAACCAAACTGATAATTTGAAGAGACTTGCAAAGATAACCAATGATACAAAAAAGAATTCAGAGAAGACTCAAATATTGTTCATAGATAATCTTGATCATAAACCCACAATTCATCGGTCTCAACAAACACACCGCAAAAAGAAGATTACATCGAATAGATCTCCACAAGAGAGGGGGAGAACATTGTATTAAGATCCAAAAAGAGAGAAGAAGACATCTAGCTAATAACTATGGACCCAAAGGTCTGAGGTAAACTACTCACACTTCATCGGAGAGGCTATGGTGTTGATGTAGAAGCCCTCCGTTATGGATGCCCCCTCTGGCGGAGCTCCGGAACAGGCCCCAAGATGGGATCTCGTAGATACAGGAAGTTGTGGCGGTGGAATTAGGTTTTTGGCTCCGTATCTGATCGTTTGGGGGTATGTAGGTATATATAGGAGGAAGGAGTACGTCGGTGGAGCAACAGGGGGCCCACGAGGGTGGAGGGCGCGCCTAGGGGAGGGGGGGGGTAGGCGTGCCCCCTACCTCGTGGCCTCCCTGTTAGTTGCTTGACATATGGTCCAAGTCTCCTGGATCATGTTCGGTGAGAAAATCACGTTCCCGAAGGTTTCATTCCGTTTGGACTCCGTTTGATATTCCTTTTCTTCGAAACCCTAAAATAGGCAAAAAAAACAGCAATTCTGGGCTGGGCCTCCGGTTAATAGGCTAGTCCCAAAAATAATATAAAAGTGGATAATAAAGCCCAATAATGACCAAAACAGTAGATAATATAGCATGGAGCAATCAAAAATTATAGATACGTTGGAGACTTATCAAGCATCCCCAAGCTTAATTCCTGCTCGTCCTTGAGTAGGTAAATGATAAAAACAATTTTTTTGATGCGACGTGCTACTTGGCATAATTTTAATGCAACTCTTCTTAATTGTGGTATGAATATTCAGATCCGAAAGATTCAAGATAAAAGTTTAATATTGACATAAAAATAATAATACTTCAAGCATACTAACAAAGCAATCATGTCTTCTCAAAATAACATGGCCAAAGAAAGTTATCCCTACAAAATCATATAGTCTGGCTATGCTCTATCTTCACCACACAAAGTATTTAAATCATGCACAACCCCGATGACAAGTCAAGCAATTGTTTCATACTTTTGACATTCTCAAACCTTTTCAATCTTCACGCAATACATGAGCGTGAGCCATGGATATAGCACTATATGTAGAATAGAATGGTGGTTTTGGAGAAGACAAAAAGGGAGAAGATAGTCTCACATCAACTAGGCGTATCAACGGGCTATGGAGATGCCCATCAATAGATATCAATGTGAGTGAGTAGGGATTGCCATGCAACGGATGCACTAGAGCAATAAGTATATGAAAGCTCAACAAAAGAAACTAAGTGGGTGTGCATCCAACTTGCTTGCTCATGAAGACCTAGGGCATATTGAGGAAGCCCATCATTGGAATATACAAGCCAAGTTCTATAATGAAAAATTCCCACTAGCATATAAAAGTGACGAAATGAGAGACTCTCTATCATGAATATCATGGTGCTACTTTGAAGCACAAGTGTGGTAAAGGATAGTAACATTGTCCCTTCTCTCTTTTTCTCTCATTTTTTTATTTGGGCCTTTTCTCTTTTTTTATGGCCTCTTTTTTTTCGTCCGGAGTCTCATCCCGACTTGTGGGGGAATCATAGTCTCCATCATCCTTTCCTCACTTGGGACAATGCTCTAATAATGATGATCATCACACTTTTATTTTCTTACAACTCAACAATTACAACTCGATACTTAGAACAAAATATGACTCTATATGAATGCCTCCGGCGATGTACCGGGATATGCAATGAATCAAGAGTGACATGTATGAAAGAATTATGAATGGTGGCTTTGCCACAAATACGATGGCAACTACATGATCATGCTAAGCAATATGACAATGATGGAGTGTGTCATAATAAACAGAACGGTGGAAAGTTGCATGGCAATATATGTTGGAATGGCTATGGAAATGCCATAATAGGTAGGTATGGTGGCTGTTTTGAGGAAGGTATATGGTGGGTGTATGATACCGGCGAAAGGTGTGCGGTATTAGAGAGGCTAGCAATGGTGGAAGGAAGAAAAGTGTGTATAATCCATGGACTCAACATTAGTCATAAAGAACTCATATACTTATTGCAAAAATCTACAAGTTATCAAAGCAAAGTATTACGCACATGCTCCTAGGGGGATAGATTGGTAGGAAAAGACCATCGCTCGTCCCCGAACGCCACTCATAAGGAAGACAATCAAAAAATAAATCATGCTCCGACTTCATCACATAACGGTTCACCATACGTGCATGCTACGGGAATCACAAACTTTAACACAAGTATTTCTAAAATTCACAACTACTCAACTAGCACAACTTTAATATCACCATCTTCATATCTCAAAACAATTATCAAGCATCAAACTTCTCATAGCATTCAACACACTCATAAGAAAGTTTTTACTATTCTTGAATACCAAGAATATTAGGATTATTTAAGCAAATTACCATGCTATTTAAGACTCTCAAAATAATCTAAGTGAATCATGAGAGATCAATAGTTTCTATAAAACAATTCCACCACCGTGCTCTAAAAAATATAAGTGAAGTACTAGAGCAAAACTATATAACTCAAATGATATAAGCGAAGCACATAGAGTATTCTAACAAATTCCAAATCATGTATGGCTCTCTCAAAATGTGTGTATAGCAAGGATGATTCTGGTAAACTAAAAAGCAAAGACTCAAATCATACAAGACACTCCAAGCAAAACACATTTCATGTGGTGAATAAAAATATAGCTCCAAGTAAAGTTACCGATAGAAGTAGACGAAAGAGGGGATGCCTTCCGGGGCATCCCCAAGCTTTGGCTTTTAGGTGTCCTTATATTATCTTGGGGGTGCCATGGGCATACCCAAGCTTAGGCTCTTGCCACTCCTTGTTCCATAATCCATCAAATCTTTACCCAAAACTTGAAAACTTCATAACACAAAACTTAAAGTAGAAAATCTCGCGAGCTCCGTTAGCGAAAGAAAACAAAAGACCACTTCAAGGTACTGTAATGAACTCATTCTTTATTTATATTGGTGTTAAACCTACTGTATTCCAACTGCTCTATGGTTTATAAACTATTTTACTAGCCATAGATTCATCAAAATAAGCAAACAACACACAAAAAACAGAATCTGTCAAAAACAGAACAGTCTGTAGTAATCTGTAGCTAGCGCAAGATATGGAACCCCCAAAATTCTAAAATAAATTGCTGGACGTGAGTAATTTATCCATTAATCATCTGCAAAAATAATTAACTAAATATAACTTTCCAAATAAAAATGGCAGCAGTTCTCGTGAGCGCTAAAGTTTCTGTTTTTAACAGCAAGATAACAAGACTTTCCCCAAGTCTTCTCAACGGTTCTACTTGGCACAAACACTAATTAAACACAAAAAACACAATCAAAACAGAGGTTACGTAAATTATTTATTATTAAACAGTATAAAAAATCAAAGAATAAAAATAAAATTGGGTTGCCTCCCAACAAGCGCTATCGTTTAACGCCCCTAGCTAGGCATAAAAAGCAAGGATAGATCTAGGTATTGCCATCTTTGGTAGGCAATCCATAAGTGGCTATCATAATAGATTCATAAGGTAATTTAATTTCTTTCTAGGAAAGTGTTCCATGCCTTTCCTTAATGGAAATTGGAATCTAATATTTCCTTCCTTCATATCAATAATTGCACCAATAGTTCTAAGGAAAGGTCTACCAAGAATAATAGGACATGAAGGATTACAATCTATGTCAAGAACAATAAAATCTACGGGCACATAATTCCTATTTGCGACAATAATAACATCATTGATTCTTCCCATTGGTTTCTTAATAGTGGAATCCGCAAGGTGCAAGTTTAAAGAGCAATCATCAAAATCACGGAAACCTAACAAATCACACAAAGTCTTTGGAATCATGGAAATAGTACCACCCAAATCACATAAAGCATAGAACTCATGATCTTTATCTTAATTTTAATAGTTGGCTCCCACTCATCATAAAGTTTTCTAGGGATAGAAACTTCCAATTCAAGTTTTTCTTCATAAGATTGCATCAAGGCATCAACGATATGTTTAGTAAACGCTTTATTTTGACTATAAGCATGAGGAGAATTTAGCACGGATTGCAACAAGGAAATACAATCAATCAAAGAGCAATTTTCATAATTAAATTCCTTGAAATCCAAAATAGTGGGTTTAGCAACATCTAGGGTTTTAATTTCTTCAATCTCACTTTCATCAAATTTAGCATCAAGATCTAAAAATTCTGAATTTTTGGAACGCCTTCTAGGTAAAGGTGGATCATATTCAGTCCCATCATTATCAAGATTCATATTGCAAAACAAAGATTTAATAGGGGACACATCAATAACTTTTAGATCTTCATCTTTATTTTCATAGGAACTAGAAGAACACGCTCTTATAAAGGCATCTTTCTTAGCACGCATCCTAGCGGTTCTTTCTTTGCACTCAACAATGGAAATTCTCATGGCTTTGAGAGACTCATTTATACCATGCTTAGGAGGAATAGATCTAAGCTTTAAAGAATCAACATCAAGAGAAATTCTATCAACGTTCCTAGCCAAATCATCAACTTTAAGAAATTTTTCTTCAATCAAAGCATTGAAATTCTTTTGCAAAGTAATAAATTCTTTAATATTAGATTCAAAATCAGAGGGCATCTTATTATAATTTCCATCAGAATTGTTGTAGGAATTACCGTAATTATTAGAGGGATTACTAGGATAAGGCCTAGGATTAAAATTTCCTCTATACGCGTTGTTACCAAAATTGTTCCTACCAACAAAATTCACATCAATAGATTCATTATTGTTCTCAGTCAAAGTAGATAAGGGCATATCATTAGGATCAGAAGAAACACTCTTACTAGCAAATAATTTCATAAGTTCATCCATCTTTCCACTCAAAACATTAATTTCTTCTATCGCATGCACCTTTTTATTAGTAGATCTTTCAGTATGCCATTGAGAATAATTAACCATAATATTATCTAGGAGTTTAGTAGCTTCTCCTAAAGTGATTTCCATAAAAGTGCCTCCCGCGGCCGAATCAAAAAGATTTCTAGAAGCAAAATTCAATCCGGCATAAATTTTTTGTATAATCATCCACAAATTCAAACCATGAGTAGGGCAATTACGTATCATTAATTTCATCCTCTCCCAAGCTTGTGCAACATGTTCATGATCAAGTTGCTTAAAATTCATAATATCGTTTCTAAGGGAGGTGATCTTAGCGGGAGGAAAATACTTAGAGATAAAAGCATCTTTGCACTTGTTCCAAGAATTAATACTATTTTTAGGCAAATACGAAAACCAAGCTTTAGCACGATCTCTAAGAGAAAAAGGAAATAGCTTCAACTTAACAATATCATTGTCCACATCTTTCTTCTTTTGCATATCGCACAAATCAATGAAGCTATTTAGATGGGTAGCGGCATCTTCACTAGGAAGGCCGGAAAACGGATCTTTCATGACAAGATTCAGCAAAGCGGCATTAATTTCACAAGATTCAGCATCGGTAAGAGCAGTAATCGGAGTGCTAATAAAATCATTGTTGTTTGTATTGGTAAAGTCACACAATTTAGTGTTATCTTGAGCCATCGCGACAAGCAAGAAATCCAACACACAAGCAAACAAAAAGAAAGCGGGCAAAAAGAGGCAAATAGAGAAAGAGAGGGAGGATAGAGAGAGAGGGCGAATAAAACGGCAAGGGTGAAGTGGGGGAGAGGAAAATGAGAGGCAAATGGCAAATAATGTAATGTGGGAGATAAGGGTTGTGATGGGTACTTGGTATGTTGACTTCTGCGTAGACTCCCCGGCAACGGCGCTAGAAATGGCTCGTTGTCGGGAGTCAAATCTTGACTTGCGCGAACCTCCCCGGCAACGGCGCCAGAAATTCTTCTTCCTACCTCTTGAGCACTGTGGTGGATTTCCTTGAAGAGGAAAGAATGATGCAGCAAAGTAGCGTAAGTATTTCCCTCAGTTTTGAGAACCAAGGTATCAATCCAGTAGGAGGCTATGCGCAGGTCCCTCGTACCTGCACAAAACAAATAACTCCTCGCAACCAACGCGATAAGGGGTTATCAATCCCTTCACGGTCACTTACGAGATTGAGATCTGATAGATATGATAAGATAATATTTTTGGTATTTTCGTGATAAATATGCAAAGTAAAATAAAAGCAAAGGAAATAACTAAGTATTGAAAGATTTAATATGATGAAGATAGACCCCGGGGCCATAGGTTTAGTGGCTTCTCTCAAGTGCATAAGTATTTTACGGTGGGTGAACGAATTACTGTTGAGCAATTGACAGAATTGAGCATAGTTATGAGAATATCTAGGTATGATCATGTATATAGGCATCACGTCCGAGACAAGTAGACCGATTCCTGCCTGCATCTACTACTATTACTCCACTCATCGACCGCTATCCAGCATGCATCTAGAGTATTAAGTTCATGAAAACAGAGTAACGCCTTAAGCAAGATGACATGATGTAGAGGGATAAATTCATGCAATATGATAAAAAAAACCATCTTGTTATCCTCGATGGCAACAATACAATACGTGCCTTGCTGCCCCTACTATCACTGGGAAAGGACACCACAAGATTGAACCCAAAGCTAAACACTTCTCCCATTGCAAGAAAGATCAATCTAGTAGGCCAAACCAAACTGATAATTCGAAGAGACTTGCAAAGATAACCAATCATACATAAAAGAATTCAGAGAAGACTCAAATATTGTTCATAGATAATCTTGATCATAAACCCACAATTCATCGGTCTCAACAAACACACCGCAAAAAGAAGATTACATCGAATAGATCTCCACAAGAGAGGGGGAGAACATTGTATTGAGATCCAAAAAGAGAGAAGAAGCCATCTAGCTAATAACTATGGACCCGAAGGTCTGAGGTAAACTACTCACACTTCATCGGAGAGGCTATGGTGTTGATGTAGAAGCCCTCCGTGATGGATGCCCCCTCCGGCGGAGCTCCGGAACAGGCCCCAAGATGGGATCTCGTGGATACAGAAAGTTGCGGCAGTGGAATTAGGTTTTTGGCTCCGTATCTGATCGTTTGGGGGTACGTAGGTATATATAGGAGGAAGG
>NC_041392.1:615271149-615274081 GCF_002162155.2 Triticum dicoccoides
GGCCTCCCTGTTAGTTGCTTGACGTAGGGTCCAAGTCACCTGGATCATGTTCGGTGAGAAAATCATATTCCCGAAGGTTTCATTCCGTTTGGACTCCATTTGATATTTCTTTTATTCAAAACCCTAAAATAGGCAAAAAATAGCAATTCTGGGTTGGGCCTCCGGTTAATAGGTTAGTCCCAGAAATAATATAAAAGTGGATAATAAAGCCCAATAATGTCCAAAACAGTAGATAATATATCATGGAGCAATAAAAAAATTATAGATACGTTGGACACGTATCAGTGGACATGCAAAAGATTCCATCCATGCCCACCAGTGTTGAGTGGGGTGATGCCTCGTCCTCTAAGGTATTGGGACTCGACAAGGTTGTCATTTCTCATGATCTTACGATCGAGAAGGTCATGCTTGTTGAGTCCCTTACATACAATTTACTTTCCGTTCGTCAACTAGCACTCATGTGTTTTGACACCTTCTTTGATGTTGATACCGTGGCCCTCTTGTGGAGCAAGAATCTTAAAGTAGCCTTTGTTGGGCATGTCGAAAACGATCTCTATGTGATTAACTTTTCAGAGCGACTCACTAAGACTGCGACATGCATAATGGCTAAAGTTGACGTGGGATGGCTTTGGCATCGCCGTCTAGCCCATGTCAATATGAGATATTTGCAAAGTCTTCTCAAGGGGGACCATGTCCGTGGACTAACAGATGTTACCTTTGCCAAATATCGTGCTTGCAATGCTTGTATCGAAGGAAAGCTACATGAAAAGGATCACCCTCCCACGACTATCATTTACTCGAAGAGGCCTTTGGAGCTCCTTCACATGGATCTCTTTGGGCCTCCATCTTTTGATAGTCTTGGGGGTAGGAAATATTGCTTGGTGATTGTGGATGATTACTCAAGATACATGTGGGTATATTTCTTCAAGAGGAAGAGTGAGACCCAAAAAACCGTCATTGACTTTGCAAATGAAGCTCAACGTCAACACAATGCAAAGATCTTGACAATAAGAAGTGACAACGGCGCCGAGTTCAAGAACTACACCTTGGATGAGTTTCTTAGTGATGAGGGGATCAAGCATCAATATTCCAAACCATACACCCCTCAACAAAATGGTGTAGCGGACAGGAAGAACTGGACGTTGATGGATGCGGCAAGGACCATGATGGCGGAGTTCAAGTCTCCGTACAACTTTTGGGCCGAAGCCATCAACACCGTGTGTCATGCATCAAATTGGCTCTACCTCCGCAAAGGCTTGAACAAGACTCCATATGAGATACTCACCGGGAACAAGCCCAACCTCAAGTACTTTCGGGTGTTCGGGTGTAAGTGTTTCATTCTCAAGAAAGGTGTTCGTTTGTCTAAATTTGAGGCTAGAGCTCATGAGGGCATATTTGTTGGTTATGCTACAAACTCCCATGCTTACCTTGTCCTCAGTAAGTCCACGGGACTTATTGAGGAGACATGTAACATGGAGTTTGATGAGAATAATGGCTCCCAAGTGGAGCAACGTGGCACTTGTGATGTAGGTGATGAAATTCCTCCCCAAGCCATAAGAAGAATGGGTGTTGGTTTTATCCTACCCATTGAGGAACCCCTTGTGGCCGAAGGAGAAGGACAATGCTTCACTCAAGTGGAGCCATCACCAACCCAAGGCCCACACGCTTCCGAAGAACAAAGTGAAGGCCCTCAACCTCAAGAACAAGACCAAGGGCAAGGTCAATCTCAATATGGTGTTGTAACATCAAGTGATTCCAAGGTCAAGTTCTCTCCTTCGAGCAAGTTCAAGATCAAGAGCTTCTTCAAGATCAAGAACAAGCTCAAGACGACGCTCAATATGATCAAGTGACCACTCCTCGTCTCACCCCCAAGGAGGAATTGGAGCATCGTGCCGCCAAGATTGCTTCCAAGCTCTCCACCAAGGATCATCTCATGACAAATGTGCATGGAATCTTAAGAAAGGGGGTAAGCACTCGTAGACAATTAGCAAACTATTGTGAACATCACGCGCTTGTCTCTTGTGTTGAACCCCAAAAGGTCTATGAGGCGCTTGAAGATCCGGATTGGCTCAATGCCATGCATGAAGAACTCAACAACTTCAAGCGCAACAAGGTGTGGAGATTGGTGCCACGGCCAACGGGGAACCAAAAATGTCATTGGAACCAAGTGGATATTCAAGAACAAGCAAGATGCTCATGGGATTATCATTCGCAACAAGGCTCGTTTGGTAGCACAAGGCTACTCCCAAGTCGAGGGTATCGACTACGGTGAAACCTTTGCTCCCATTGCTCGTCTTGAATCCATTCACATGTTGATTGCATATGCTTCTCATCATAACTTTAAGTTACAACAAATGGATGTGAAGAGTGCTTTTCTTAATGGTCCTATTAATGAGTTGGTATATGTCAAGCAACCCCCTAGGTTTGAGGATCCCTACTTTCCTGATCATGCGTATCAACTCTATAAGGCACTCTATGGCCTTAAACAAGCCCCACCACTACAAAAAAAAGACACGTCCGTGACATTTTGGGCCGAACAAATTTTTTTCTGTCATACATATGACACTTCTATGACGATAATTGTGACAAAACCCGGTATCATCATAGATGTGGTGGGCTCCTAATTCTATGACAAAAAATCATGACAGAAAATTTTGGGCTGGAGACGCATCTGCATGACATTCTTTGGGCCGTCCATGACGGAAAAAACCGTGGTAGAAGCGAGGGGGAGGAAAATTTCGGGGAGTTCCCGGTTACGGTGGGAGGTCAGGGGCTGAGCGATGCGCGGTTCTCTCATACACGTACGCGCGTGTGTGCGAGGCGTTGGCTCTAACTGAACCCAAGCGAGGCGTTGGGCTCTAACTGAACCCGAGCGATTGCACTGCAGGCTATGCGTTACTGAACCCGAGCGATCGATCGATGGATGTTAACT
>NC_041392.1:615274379-615280325 GCF_002162155.2 Triticum dicoccoides
GAACAGGACCCCATGGTGTGGAGGGCTGGATGAACAGTAGACGGTGGAGGGGTGCCCGTGGAGGGGTGGTTGAACAGTAGCCGGTGGAGTAGCGCGCGGTGGAGGCTGGATGAACAGGAGCCCGTGGAGGCTGGAGGAGGTCGACGGTAGCCCGTGAAGGCTGGAGGAGGTCGATGGTGGAGATGAACAGTACCCCGTGGAGTCCCGTTTTGCGGTACGCCACACCCATCCCGATCAACAGGACCCCCGTTTCGACCGTAGGAGGTCCGTTTCGTCCGTTTTGCGGTACGGCACACCCCTCCCGATCAACATGCCCCCTGTTTCGACCGTAGGAGGTCCATTCCCTCCGTTTTGCGGTACGCCACACCCCTCCCGATCAACAGGACCCTCGTTTCGACCGTAGGAGGTCCGTTTCCTCCGTTCTGCGGTACGCCAGGCCTCGTTTCCATCGCCTGTTCCGTCCAAGCCCTCCCGATGAACACGACCACGCGTTCCGTTCCGACCCAGCCGGTTGGCTCCCATGCGTTCCGTTGCCTCCTGATGAACACGACGCATTCCATTGCCTCCCGATGAACACGACGCATTCCGTTGCCTCCCCATGAACACGACGCATTCCGTTGCCTCCCCATGAACACGACGACGACGCTGTTTCTCCGTTCCGACCCAGCCATGTACATGAGCCCTCGCCGTATGTATGCGCGAGTAGGCGTTCGAGACCCCGCCCGTATGTACACATACGTGGCCGTATTTTCTTTCTTGCACCCTGGCCGCTGTACGTATGTGTACATGCTACGTGCGCGCCTCTACTACGACACGTGTGCGCCTCTACATCCACTAGTATATATGTACGTACACGTTCACGACCAGAATGACAATGCTACATACGCTTCGACCAGGTGGGTCCCGACTGTCAGGCACTTCCTTGCGTGCGAAGATGTAGCTAGTGGGTCCCAGCAGTCAGGGGGGAAACATTTTTTTCATGAAATACGGTGGCCCGTCTGGTGGGTCCCCGCTGTCAGGTGGAGGAATAATTATTTTGCACGTAATAAGGAGGCACTTCCTTGCTGCGGCCGTGGACCCAGCTGTCAGCCTCTCCACGTACAGTCCGCGTCCAATGGAAGTCATTCCTACGTTGACCACGCCACGCGCCGAGCACCAGGGCGGTGGACGATGGCGAGGCCTAGGAAGGGGACGACGCGGAGTCGGGAAAGACGCGGCAGTGGATGTCCACGCGTAGAGGAGTACGAGGGTTCACTGGTTCGCTGCGGTGTGAGGCTGCCGTCACTGCAGAATAACAGGGGGTGTGGGTGAGTAGAGGGATGGCCTGGCCAGTGGTGGGAGTAGTAGGGGGCGGTGAGGCCTCCGCCGCATCGCAGCCGGCCACGGGAGGCAGGAGCACGAGGCACGACCGGCGCTGGTTTGGGCGGCTGGAGCAAGAAGACCAGAGGTTGAAGAAGCACTACGACCGTTGGATGGACATCGTACGGTCACTGGAGCTAGAATCGTGCATATTGACAAAGTTGGCAAAGCCCTCCGTCCCCGTCAACTTAGTAGGCAAACAAGTCAGCCTGCCACTATACTGGGTCCCAGCTAACAGGGGGAGTATTAATTTTTTTGTGCGTAATAAGGAGGCACTTCCTTGCGTGTGAAGATATAGCTGGTGGGTCCGAGCTGTCAGCGGCGGTAATGTTTTTTTTTGCGAAATACTGAGGCCCTTTCGGTGGGTCCCTGATGTTAGGTGGAGGAATCATTATTTTGCGCGTAATAAGGAGGCATTTCCTTGCGTGCGGCCGTGGACCCAGCTGTCGGCCTCTCCACATACAGTCCACTTCAGATGCATGTCAGTCGTTGACCATGTTGACCAGGCCGTGCCGAGAGCACCAGGGCGGTGGACAACGACGAGACCTAGGAAGGGAACGGCACTGAGGCAGGGAAGACTCGGCAGTTGTTTCCCACACGGAGGGGAGTACGACTGTACGAGGATTTACTGGTTCGTCTGTCGTCGCCGGAGAATAACAGCAGGTGTGGATGAGTAGAGGGATGGCTAGGCCAGCGATGGGAGTACGGTGGGGCGGTGAGGCCTGCGCGGCAGCAGAGCCGGCCGCGGGGAGGAGGGAGCGGGCAGTCCCATCGGCGCTTGTTTGAGCGGCTGGAGCAGGAAGAGCAGAGATTGAAGAAGCACGACGGCCGTTGGATGGCCATCCAACAGTCACTGCTTGTGCGTCAACCTTTTTTTAGGAAAGCCTCAAATCTGTGGAAAACAGCATACAACCCATCTGTCATTATTTCTAATAATTTACAGCCCATTTGCTAATTATTAAGGTTTTTTGGAGCCCATATTCTTTTTGTTAGCATTACAGCCCAAATTGTGGCCATGGTTAAAAAATTATACGAAATTTTGCATATTTTGTTGCGGTCCGAACTGTTTTTAATCTGAAAATTTCGACTCACATTCAAACTGATTTTAAAAATAAATGTATATCAATATAAAATCCAACAAATTCTCCACGCATAAAAATTAATGTAATTTAAAATCTCAAAATGAAAAAAAAGATATTTGAAACTAATTGCCAGTTTGATGTGTTTTAAAAACGTACAGCCCATTTCTCATTACTGATGGGCCATTTTCTCGGCCAGCCGAATGAAAGACCTCCTCGTCTTGAAAGATTTGTAGCCCAACAGGCCTGACAAAGTGACTTGGCAAATCATAAAAAATGGGCTGTGGCCGTGGACCCAGCTGTCAGCCTCTCCACGTACAATACTCTTCTGATGGAATGTCGTTGACCACGTTGACCACGCCGCGCCGAGAGCACCAAGGCGGTGGATGACGGCGAGGCCTAGGAAGGGGATGACACGGAGCCGGGGAAGACGCGGCAGTGGAGTACGAGGGTTCACTGGTTCGGCTGTGGTGTGAGGCTGCCATCGCCGCAGGGCCTGGCTAGCGGTGGGAGTAGTAGGGGGCGATGTGGCCTCAAAGGCAGCACAGCCAGCCAATGGAGGTAGGAGCAGGCGGTCTCCCCGGCGCTGGTTTGGGCGGCTGGTGCAAGAAGAGCAGCGATTGAAGAAGCAGCAGGACTGTTCGATTCAAATCCAACGGTTACTGCTGCTAGAATCGTTTGTTGACTAAGTTGACAAGCCCTGCGTACGCGTCAACTTAGTAGGCCCACATGTCAGCCTCCCAACCGGTGCGCCCCAGATGTCAGTGGGAGGAATCATTTTTTCGCGTAATAAGGAGGCCATTGATTGCGTGCAGCCAGGCCAGCGGAGGGAGTAGGGTGGGCCGGGGAAGCCTGCGCGGCATTACAGCGGGCCACAAGAGGAGGGAGCAAGCAGTCCCGCCGGCGCTAGTTTAGGCGGCTGGAGCAGGAAGATCATAGATTGAAGAAGCACGTCGGCCGTTGGATGGACATCCAATAGCCACTTCTGCTAGAATCGTGTGTTCACTGACAAAGCCTTGCGTAAACAAGTCAGCCTCGAAATCTGTGGCGTGTACAACCCATTTGCTATTATTTTTATAATTTTTACTCATTTTCTAATTCATATGGAATTTATTGCAGCCCGTTTTCCATTTTTAGAATTGCTGGCCATTTTCTGGTCAGTACCAGGGTCAAAAAATTAACTAAATATGTGGGAAATTTTGAAAATTCATAAATTTTTGCTGGGGAACGAAATATTCTTAATCCAAAAATTAATAGCCATACTAAAACAAATTTAGAAATAAATTAGTACTATGTCATGTTAAATCCAATGAAATACGTATAAGATATCATTAAAGAACAAAAACAAAAAAAGAAACTTATATCCCATTTGCTATAATTTTTTTTGGAATTTTCAACCCCTTTTGATATTACTTTTAACAGACATTGACCATACTCTTAAGCCAGGCCGGAATGCATCCCTCCTCGTCTTGAAAGATTTGCAGCCTAGTAATTCGGAGAAAGAAATAGGCCTAGCCTGGGTATTCTTCAAAAAGAAATATTGGGCTACCTATTTTCCCAAAGAACTGGTGCATGAGCATTTAGCTTTATTTATTTATTTATTTATGTTTAGGGGACCATGAGCATGTACCTGGGCCGGATTCATGTGAGAGCCTCCCTTCCAGTTAATTATGGGCTTCTCTATTGGGCCTTCCTCAGTGGGCTGCATGTTATCAACTAGTGGAAAATGTGTTCCGTACGAAAAATAGTATGCACTACATACGCTACGGAGCACTAAAGGATCGAACCGTGCAACAACTTCCAAAACATTGTGTTTGTCGTTCTAACAACACATTTATTCAACCAACAGATGAAATATAATACTGATTGTACATTGAAAACAGTAGCAGCAGCAACCAGGGCTGGGGTGCAAAAGAAGCAGTAAGCAGGCCAGAAGAGTGAAGACGCAACTCTCTCTTCCAAACCAAACATCAGCCATCATTACAAAAGGGCTACCAAAAAAGAACAAGTGTATGCATCAAACTAAAAAAAGATCCTACTACACCAAGTGTACGCATCTAACTAACTAGCTCAGTTAGAGGTTAGTATTTATTAAGCTGTGGAGATCGGCTGACGGCTTGAACCAGATGGGTGCCTGACGGGGGAAACTCCAGCCAGCAGGTCGAAGTCTGATACTTGCGACCCTCTCTCCTACTTTGGGCTGCAGAGCGTGGCGGCACATATCAGGGTATGGTGCATGCAGAGACGCATGGTACGCGGTGTACACACAGTTTTGCCTGATGAATGAAACCGCGCTGCCATCATGATCCTTGCCATCGGTTATCTCCTGGTTAATCGGATAATTCAGTCCGACAAACAGAGAGCGTGTACCAAGGCTACTTACCAGCCTCCAGTCAAAAATTCCTGAAGGCCCAGAGAACCTGGGATCCTGCTCAAAGACCTTGCAGTGACTGTGATTGTATTCTGCGAAACAACACGTCCGGTACGTGCGAACGATCATCAATCTTTCGCCGTCTTTTGATCGAGCCAGGAACCACCTGCAACTGCCATGCCGCTTTTCTTTGAAAGGTTTTGGGATTAGGAAGGGTAGGGACACCAGGCGGCCTACAACATCATATCAAGTTGGAGTCAAATAAAAAAGGGCTCTTGATTTAGTCAATCTTAAGAACAACATGTTATGAGCATGAATATTTTTTCAGCAAATGTTGACAGTAATATAAGCAAGCCATCATGATATCATAGGAAAGTAAAATACTACTGTAACAGCTGTTTGTAGCGATGACTGGAGTAGGCCAATAATACGTCCAGCCATAGAAGGAGTCGACATCGTAAATGAAGCCCTTGTGTTCAATGGCATCCGAGAACCATGGAGGATGTATGATCCTGCGATGGACGTGCAGATTTATCCACTTACCGCAGTGACCTGTCAGATAGGCGAGACCGCGGTTGAAGAACGCAATTAGCCTAAAGTCTTTATAATTCGCAGATCTTGTGGGCACTTGGCAGATTATAACCTTGAGCAAATCAAACTTGGTATCATGTTGGCTACTATAAGATTCCGAGTATTCTGGGCCGTGGTGCCAAAGCAGTGCAGTGTTAATCAAAGGAAGGGGGATCAATCGCCGGGTGTAGACCTCCACGAGCATCCAGCTACCGCGACCATCGACGAGCACCATCCAAGACGTGTTCATGCCGACCCAGTACATACCGTTATTGTAGTTGAGGCTGACGGGGATCGGATCGCAGTCAAGGGGGTTGGTGCTCGCCACCCTACGATCATTATGCTGCGTGACACGCTGTTTCTGAAGATCAGGCGGCATCAGCAAGCAAGGAGCTGGCTTAAAAAGCTTCGGCCTGAGGGCTTTGAGTAAACGGTACAGCCCCGATGAGCACGCGGCGAGCGGCATGGTACTGAGATTGTCCACACGTGAAACAATGAGCTTGGTTACCTCTATGGGGAGTGAATTCCAGCCACTCTTTCGGCGGACATTGCTCGGTTCTTCCATTG